>NC_056748.1:740373564-740606064 GCF_019279795.1 Protopterus annectens
ATGTTCTTTCGTCTGTTGTCTGATGAAGGGATATGAACCTGGATGTCTTTATAATAGACAATTTTACTTTCATTGTAATATGTGACATGAGAGCTTTATGAAACACCAATGGTAGGTATCTTGGAATTAAAAAAAGATGGGAGTAAACATATTTACATAAAAGAGGAATGAAAACGTGAAGTGACTGAAATCAGAAACAAAAAAAATGCGGAGGGTGGTGCTGCATATTGAGTTACAATGTGTAGAAAAATAAATCAGAGAAGATGCATTAATGATTTACTAGTTTAAAAAAATTACTACAGACAACTTGGGTAAATCTCCAGTTGCAAGAGAAATTACAGGGAACAAATACAGACAATAGCACAGTAAGAGTTAAATGGACCAAGACCATACATCTCAAATGTCTGCGATTTTGCAGAATGCTTATCATTTTTTAGTCCTACTTTTGACCTGTCCCTCATAACTTCCCAGGTAGTCAATGGTGATTACTGTTAAGTCAATAATGTGATAGTTTACCCTTGCATTACTGTGTAGAAAATGCATGTTGATGCAAAAAGTCTTATTTTCAGTGCATCACAGTGCTATATAAGACTAAAATGTTTTATTTTTTTATGGCCTTTATGACAAAATTAATTTAAGAATTTTGCATTCTCAAGATTCCCGGAAAAATGAAGTTGGAAGGTTTGCCAAACAGTGTTACAAATTAGTAGGTAGCAAAGATTAAAATTTGAGGACAGAAAGAGGCTATGGTGCAGCAAAATAAGCATCCCACTGTCAGTAGGTGGATAACACAAGGCAAAAGTACATGAAATCTGTCTCCAGCTTTGAGCTCTGAATCACAGCAGCAAACACATCAAATTACCTATGCCACTCTGACACATACAAGGGGGAGGGGAGATGACTTTTAAGGACTACAACTCAGGCATAAGAAAATAATGAAAACTGGCCACTTTAATAAGAAAAAGTAGCAGCAGGCACTCAGAATACTGTTCTGTGTTATTATCCCCATTTGTTTTTTAAGTAGTCAATGAAAAGCAAGAAATGGTAATTAAACCTGACTGACTAAAAGAAAGCAGGGTATATGTGAAAGCACATGTAAAGTCCATGCACTGACAGGAGCTTAGTGGTTATGATGTAATATTTTAAAGCCAAACACTGCACTGTGGGATATCTAGAGGCAGACTAAAAAATCAAGATGGCAGACTCTGGAATTACATTTAAAAATATAAAAAAGTATATAGAGTCCAAAAGTGATGTTAAAATATAGGAAACATCAAGACATTCTGAAATAAATATGTTTTCTCAGTCTGTGGGTGCGGTTCTCCTTTAAAGACTACCAAGTAATCTCTCCTGAAGGCAGTGGCTATATGACACCAGAACATTTAATAAAAGTATCTTTACATTTTTTTCTCTTGCAGTAACAGGTAATGTATTGACTCAGCATGCTGTCTTCTCAAAAATATCATAAATTAAAATTCTGTTGATCACAATATAGGCATATTTGACAGTGGATAATATGTCATTTCTTGTTGTGTTCAATGGATGCAATAGTTCTCTCTGTTTACTGCAACATGCTTAGTAACTGCCAATATCTTTAAGACTGAATCAGGCAATTTATTATATTATTGCAGTCTGTGTATTGTATCATGCTCATGTGAAGCTTTTCTTTATGGGCCTTTTATGAAAATGGATCTTGGTCAGATGGACCATCCCAGTTAACAAAATAAACAAATATGCAGTTAGGGGAAACATTAGTCATAAATGGAAAATCTGAATGGCAACAGAGAAATAGATTTTTTTTTAAACAAGGACTAATGTTATGTATAAAATGCCAGATAATATAAAATATATATTATAAAAGGCCAATTCACCCCCCCAAAAATGAATCCAGTGGCTGATACAAAACCTGACTTTAAGAACTATTCTAAATGTAATCCAAAATCACTGTGCATATAGTATTTTCTCAGCATGAAACTGATTTTATGATGAGAAAACTGTTAAAAATTTTCACAAATAAATTTATGCACATCTATAGGTTATTCATAATACAAAGTGTGTTAATGCCTTATTTAGACATACTGAAAAAGGTACTGAATGCAAGATATTTAAGTTTGTTGTATATTTTAGTATATGATCATTTTTAAATATTTTCTCAGAATGATGGATCTGATGAAAGTGCCTGAAAGTGCTTTCTAATTGTACATCGATGTTTGGTAACACTTGTACGTGACTTAACATTTAAAAATATTGTTACATTTCTTTCTTTCTTTTGGTCACTTATTTTGAGGGTACAAACATAGAGGATAGATCTATTCATATCTGTATGATGGAAAACAAATATTCCATGCTAATTAGATGAAAGCCGGACAGCCAATATGATGCGAGACAGATTCAGACTAATCAGACAGGTTTAATCCAATCATGGACATCCTCCAGTCTCAAGCCCACCCCTACAAATCCTAACAGTTTATAAGTCAGAATCTCACTGGATTGTAACTGTATGAAAAAGCACTCACACATCATCATCAATAAATACATACATATATGCATACAAATATTTCAAGCACGGGCATTAATGTCCTTCTAGTCTGCCAATATACCAAAACAGTTGTTCCCATAATAAGTGTTCGGGATGTTCTTAAAAATATCTAAACTAGTGCTTGCTTTAATTAAATTTAGGAGCCTGTTCTATGCATCAACTGCTCCCTCAGAAAATCAATTAGTACACTTCTCATTCCTACAGAATCTTTTCTAATTTCTCCAAGTCTTTTGGGTTTCTAATACCATGACAGGAATGGACCCCATTCCTAAGACAAAGTATGATTAAAGTTCAATTAATTAGTATCGCTTCAGTCTTTGATGTCAGCCAGAAGTGCTCGTCGCAGCATCTGTAATGTGCCCAGTAATGACTCCTTCTGCAATTTGTATGGAGTTACATGTATTGGTAAAATACATAAATACAATTGTAGATTCTTTTTTTATAAGACCTGTTGCTCCTACTACTATTGGAACTGTCTTGGTATCTTTCTTCCACATTGCTCTCATTTCTGCTTGAAAATCCTGATATTTTATGACTGTGTGTCTTTCTGCATGCAAGGCACCGTAGTCACTGGGTATGGTGATTTCAATGATCAATGCTACTTTTGTCATCTTTTCATAGACCACTATATCCAGTTTTGTAGCATCTATCTTTTGAACTGTTGTTAATGGGTGATCCCATGTGATATAGACTTCATCATTTTCTAAGATGCTTTGTAGCTCACGTTTCCAGTGTTTTTCAGCTACTTTAGTACCATAATGTTTGCACAATCCCCAGTGCAACAGTCTTTCCACATTATTATGCCTTTCAGCATATAGTTCTTCTGCTATCAGTACTTCACAACCAGCGATGAGGTGTGCAACTGTTTCCAGTTATGTTTTACAAAACCTACATTTGCCTGTTTCTCCCATATGTTCAATGGACTTTGTAAACCAATGTGTACATAGCCCACTGTCTTGGGCCACTGATATTAACCTTTCATCTCTTGGTTAGAATTCACCTCTCTTTAAACATTCCTGCATTCATTCCAGTTATACTTTCAACTATATTTATTCATTTCCCACATTTCTTGCTTTCTCATCTGGTCCTTCACCTTATATTCTTTCTTTTGTTTATTTGGTACATTCAGTTGCTGCCTGATTTTTATCTACTTCTGATTTGATTTCCATTCCTGCTTGATGCTGATATGCTTCTGCTAGCCTTAGCAGGGAAGTCATCTTAGATTTATTCACCTTATGTTTCAGAACTTTCAATATGTTTGGGTCTTTTGATGTCAGCAGATATCTTTTGATGTCAGCAGATATGTATGCAGTCCCACAATTGCAGATCTATGCATGTAATCAATTTCAAGGAGGCCCAAACCACCTTCGGAACAGGGAATATATAATCATGGTATGCACTGATTTTTATACATCATCTGGTGAACATGAAGCATCCTTATTGCTTTTCTGTCTAATCTATCCAACACAGTTTGGGGCCAGTCAATCACTCTAAAACTGTAAGTTAGGACAGGAAGTGCAAATTGGTTTATAGCTCAAATTTTGTTCCAAGATGTCAAAGCTGTTTTCAGGATTAAGTAAAGTCTTCTAAAATATTCCTTACTAAGTTTTATTTACATTTCTTCATGTTTTATTGTTGGTCTTTCATCAATTCCCAAATATTTATACACTCCCTCTTGCTCATGTTCTTTTAGATCACATTCTTGTCCCAAACTGATGTTTTCTAGGTGCTGCTGTTTTCCTGCTTTAAGGGTTGTTTTTGCACATTTATCAAAACCAAATGACATTCTTATATCATCTGAAAAAGGTTTGACAACTTGCAGTTGTGCTTTCGGTTCCTCATCTGATGAGCTATACAGTTTTAAATCATCGACAAAAAGATGAGAATTCTTTACACTTTGTTGTTTTATAGGAGCCAAATTATAACCATAGCCTAAGCTGTTAGGTAGACGGCTTAATGGGTTAAGGGCAAGACAGAAGAGTAGTGGTGACAGAGAGTCACCCTGGAATACTCCCGTTGAATTTTTATCCCTGGAATAATAATTTATCCTTTATCATGGCTTAATTGCAAAGTGGTCTGCCACTGTTTCATGGTCACTGTAATGTAGTTGATCAGTGTAGGGTGTATCTTATACATTTTTAAGCACTCTTTTATCTATGAATGTGGTATATTATTAAATGCTTTTTTATAGTCAATCCATAACATATTTAAATTCTTCCCCGTTTTACAGTTCTCCACTATGACTTTATTTAACAACAAATGATCCTTTGTTCCATATGACTTTCTTTTATTACCCTTTTCTTCTATTGCCATAATTGAATTTTCTTCTAAATGACTATAAACTCTGTCAGCACCAATTTCAGTGTATAGTTTATACGACGTCAGAAGGCAAGTTATTGGTCTATAATTTTTAGGGTAGCTTGTAGGTTCACTCTTAAGTAGGAGCATTGTTTTTCTTGTTGTTAGCCAGGTTCGTATCTGTTCAGGGTGCACATATAAATAGATCTTACTCATGGCTAAATCTTCGTGCAAAGATGTTAAGACTTTTAACCAGAAGTTATGTACTGCATCTGGGCCTGGGGTTTTCCAACTAGAGGCTTTTCTTAACTTTGTTTCAATCTGTCTTGCTGTTATTTCATCCCATTTCATATCTTGTACCTTTAAACTTCTTATTCTTTCTTTTACTTCTTCTATCCGTTTAGCATATTTGTAATGTTCCACAGCATCTTTATAAATACTTCTCCAAAATGTATCTATTTCTCCTTTTTTTGGTGGTCTTTCAATTCCTTTTACCTTGTTTCCCAATTTTCTAGAGAACTTTTTTGGGTCATCAATATATTGCTTATTTTGTACTTTTCCTTTATATTTATCTGGGTATCTTCTAAGTTTTTCCGCCTGTGCTGAGATTTTTAGTTTGTTATTTGCGATAATGCATGATAGATCCTGATCAGTTCTAATATTGCACATTGCTTTAATTTGTCTAAGTATTTCTGTTGATCTGTTCCCTCTTCTGTACTCTTCTAACAGTGACACTTCTTGTCTTAATTGCTTTATAGTTTTCCCTATTCAATATTTCCATGATGGTATTCGATATCTCCCCTTCCTTTCCTTGACTGTGTTCTTGTGGTAGAACTTTAGAAGGTCATTAATTTTGATGCACAGTAGTATATCCTGTTTACTTCAGTTATATTACATGGATCTCTATGGACAGTCCTAATAACTGTGTTCATTTATGTTTTGAAACTTCTGACTTTTTGGGTTTTATTGACCTTCTATAGTCTACTTCTTTTATTGATCTTAATATATCTATCTTTCTCTATTAAATCATGCAACTCTTCTCTTAACTCATTTTCTTCTAAACTGAGGACACATTTTTTTGTTTTCCATTTTCCCTCAGGTATTCTATAGAAAGTTCTATAGCACCTTCCTGTGGCATATTCTCTTCAGTTTCTTCCTGTGCCATCCATTGCTCTGTCATATGGGAACTTACTGGTCTATCACTCTTCAACATTGACTGTGTCAAAGTTTCCACAGTTTCCTGTTCCTTCCCTTGCTGTCTAGCTTCAAGTAAACATTTATACTGGTTTCCTGTGGAAGGCTCCAAAATATCTTTGTATGGCACCTGACCAATTACTTCCTGTTCCACTGATTTCCCTTTTATTTGGATGCCCATTGCTCCATTCTCTTGTGGTGCTTTCTGAATTAGATTTTCTACACTGAATCCTTCACTTTGCAGATACTCCATAACCTCAGTTTCTATTTCTTTAACTTCTCCATTACTGATCTTCTTTTCTACTTTTCCTCCTTGTCTTATTATTTTTTATATTGTCATGTTTTCCATGTCTGGATTCTTTTGCCTGTATTTCTCTTCAAATATCTTTGGTGCTGCTCTTTTTGCATTGATTAGTTTTGTTTTCTCCTTTGCATAGATATTATAACATATTGAATCTCTTTTTCTTTCCCATTTCCATATTTCTTCTTCAGATGTCTCCTGATCTTCCTGTTTTTCCTTACCTTGGAGACATGTTCCATCATGCTGTGATGTAACCTGTGTTAGACCTTCTACACCAAATCCTTCATGTACTCCATAATGTCAACTTCTATTTTTTTTAATTTCAACTACACTAATCTTCTTTTTTACATTCCCTCTTTGTAATATTATTTTTTTAATTGTGAAATTTTCCATATCTGGATGCCTTTGCCTGTATTTCTCTTTGAATATCTTTGGGGCTGCCTTCTTTATATTCTTTAATTTGGCTTATGCCTTTACATAAATATAGCACCATATCAAATCCCTCTTTCTTTCCCATGTCCATATTTCTTTTTTATACTTTTCAAAAATCTCTAGGTTTTGTTGTTTATATTTTTGCACTTCCTCTGATGCTTCTCTTTCCAGACAGATCACAGTTTCTTGGTCTATATACTGTTTTTCACAAATCTGTTGTATTAATGAAAACAAATTTTTATTTGAAGCTTCTAGCAGTTTTTCTTGTGGAAGTATTTTTCTTTCCTCTAATTTCTTTCTCAATCTTTTTGTATATATTGTGTCTAGAAATTCTGGGCTTTTTGCATAATAGTAAAAATGCATAATTTCTTTTTTATCTTCAATAGTCCACTTTATCATCTTTAAGGCTCTTCTTTGGCCTTTCAGTTTTTGTGAATTTTGTGGACTGCTATTTCCTTCTACACCAGGGTGGGGCATCCTCCCCCTGGGCCTGGCCTGGCCCCATTGTAGAAATTTTTCCATATTTTGAGGATTCTACACTGTCATTCTTTTGCAGTTCTGGCACCAGTGTGCCTACAAGGAGTGGACATTTTTTTTATCCTGGGCCTTGTGCACCTGGCTATCTTTTTTAAATTTTTGACCTACTTCTGTCCATGATATATGCTATATAAAAACAGTCTATATATCAGTGTCATCTTGGTGAGATTTTGTGAAAAACAGGGTCCACCTTGTGAAGGTACTCACCAAGACTTGAGGATGAATTAAATTTCAGCAATACTACCCTCCTTTGCTTGCTGACTTATCCTCTCTCCATTTGGACCCCAAATCTTCAGAATCTTCTATATAGGTTTTCTGATGATTCTCTACTACTTTTTGCCAAACCCAAACTTTCTCAGAATTAAATTGATATAAACTGCATCCCAGCACAATTTTTTATTCATCACTGCCATTATATTGTTATAGAACATCATTTTACAGGTGGAAAGCATACCTCTATTCAGTGTTCATTATCTTCTCTGCAAATGTATCAGTTTCTAGAGTTCAAGTTATAAATTGTCTGTGCAGTTTACTGAGAGAAGCCAAGCAGCCATCAACATAGGATTAATATACTACTCTTTTAAAGGCTCCTAGTGGGCTAGATCAGTAGGAATATGTTATTTTTTAAAAATTATTTTAAAATCTGTAGTCTCACAACAGTCCTTTTCAGGACTATCCTTTCAATATTTTTACATATGTCCCTTTTCTCTAGCAAGGAGGAAAGGGATGGATAAGCAGAACCCTCAGGTGGTCTGTAAAATTAAGTTTATGGTCAGAGATATATTAGTTCCTAGTATTAGGGGTGGATACCCGAACAATTTACTTTGCACTAACAGAGTATACTGGCAGATTAAAGTACAGGCTAATATAATACCAAGCCTTAGGGATCAAATTGTCACTAAACCATTGTGAAAGCATAAATCATCAAGGTATCCAGCTTAATTTCCATATCTATGTCTGTAGGACATCATACAATGGGGTGAAGTAATCCTATGAGTTCCTAATTCCACACCAGTGTAGAACTGCAATGAATACTCACTATACCAGAACTAATGAGATTATGAACCATTCAATGTAATGAAACTCATTACACATTCATGGCATAATCTAATGACTGCTGACAAAGCACTCATTGGACAGAAAGAGTGCTGAACGTCTTGGATTGGTCACACAGCTGAAAACTTAACTCTATAGCTGTACCAGTGGGGAGTATTATTTGGAATCGGGAGAAACCAGCCCCAGATGGACTGTGGTCTCTGTGTGCTCCTAAGGGAAACTGCACTTGCTGCAGAGAGCTGCATCTGGAAATACTGTGTGTGTACCTGTCATCCTCCCACTGTACGTCCCCCACTTGTGCCAGTGGTCAGGACTGAGGCTCCTTGATTACTGGTCCAGTGGTGGGTCATCACATCAGCTATCCAAGGTAGGTAGACTAAACAATAAGAATTCCTAAAAGCAGTGATTTAGTGCATGCATTGGAGCAAAACCATTTATTCATGCAAAACTGTGACCATAATAAAAGATGACCATGCCTAGATATAGCCCTACCACTTCAATTGCTCTTTATAGCCATCCCTGCTTTGAAATCCCCATACACTCCTGTGCAAGATACACACATTTATCCAGTAAATAACTTATGTTTATGCTTATAGATTGCTTTATGAAATTTACAATTCAAAAGAAATTACAAAAGTGGTTTATAGTTTGCGTCTAAACTCATAAGGACTTGTTACAACAACAGCCATATTTAGAGAAAATGTATGACTCTCTGGTATGGCTGATATGATTAGAAAACTTTTGCAGAATTGTTTACATTTACTAGACAAATAATCTTCAGATTGTCAGTGTTCCCAGATCAGGTGTTAGAACTACTCAAAGCATCACAGATACACATATGTATTTATTTTACAGTCCAATTAATCACACAGACTATTTAGATGCATTAATAGACAATATTCCATGTTTCCATCTGACATCCACATCAGCCAATCCTGTTATTCCTGTGATTCCTGTTTTAGGATAAATGTTCTCTATGTTTTACATATCAGCTTCAGTTAAATCTATGAATGGTCCAATTTTTCACCTTTTAAAAAGTGTTCAGCTTAGCCAGTTTTGTGATAATCAAAGAATCCATCACAGAACAGTAACATCATTATGGCTTCAAACTTAAAGTATGTTCCAAAGTTTTATGCTTAATATAAAAAAGCTAAAGAGCTTAACCTATTAAGAGTGACACAGGAACAATACATGTTTAGTATGTCTGATGTCATTGTTTAAATTCAGAAAGAAAATTCCTTCTGTTACAGAGCACTGACAGACCAGATAATATAATAAGATAGTAGACTTTAGAATGAATTCATTTAGGGTCACTGACATGTACATTCCCTGATTCAGCAACCACCCTTAGAGAATACTGTATGCTCTTCTAACACAAAGATATGCAGCACCACTAAGGGCTGACCGTACAGCCAAGCAATATGCGAATGAGGCATTCTGGGGGGAGAGGCATATGCTACTAAGCCATGTGCTAACTCTCCCTGGAACCGCCTCTAGGAAGATATCTACATGGCACAAGTGATTCGCGAAATCATCACATCATGATATTTCATATGGTCAAAAGACAGTATTCAACTGCCTAACATGAACTTGGAGGTGGGGGGGGGGGCACTAGACAATAGGTATTATTTTTAAATGGCCATATCGGCACTGAAATTATAACAGTGATGAGGGGGCGGGACCAGGGATTAGTCTTAAAGTGCCATAAGGGCAACAATGGAAGTATGGGGATTGGGAGGTGGGGGGGTGCAGTAGATAGCATAGATTACTCTCTAAAGTGCTATAATGACACCAGCAGCAAAATGGGGATCATGGAGTGGGGAATGCATCAGACACAAAGGTATACTCTTTAATGTGCTGTAGAGACACCAACATCAGTATAATAATTGGGGGTGAAGGGATGCACTTGACACAAGGGAATATTCTTAAACTGCCATAATGGCACCAATGACAATATGGGGAATGGGGAGGGGGGACCAGGAATAACACAAAATGTGAAGTGCCATAACAGCACTGAAATTATAACACAGATCAGGGATGGATTTGACCATTGGACATCAGGGATGACTTGAGTAAAGTGCCCTACAAAACCAATGGCAGCATGCGGAATGGAGGGTGGGGGATTTACTAGACTTCCAGGGCCCCAGGGCCTGATATATATACATGTAGTAATGGCACTCCAACTATTATGGGGATGGGGGGAAAACCACATGAGAGGTACAGGAACTGTGGTGTGTGTGTGTGTGTGTGTGTGTGTGTGTGTGTGTGTGTGTGTGTGTGTGTGTGTGTGTGTGTGTGTGTGTGTGTGTGTGTGTGTGTGTGTGTGTGTGTGTGTGTGTGTGTGTGTGTGTGTGTGTGTGTGTGTGTGTGTGTGTGTGTGTGTCTGTGTGTGTGTGTGTGTGTGTGTGTGTGTGTGTGTGTGTGTGTGTGTGTGTGTGTCTGTGTGTGTGTGTGTGTGTGTGTGTCTGTGTGTAAGACTGAGTGCTGGGAATCCCATTGCCTACATGAGCAGCAGTTTACTTCCACAATGCACAGATCAGCAACTATCTGCATATGACAACAGTACATGTAACTCAGTGACATGCAAATTAACAGATAATAAGGTTTTACCTCATCATGTCTAGCATGTTTCTGAATAGCAAATGGGCATTTCATAGGAGCAGAACCTTTCTAGCATGAGTTCTATGGCACTTCACTGAACTTGGAGGTTTATCTAAAATAGTAAAATGAAAAAAATAAGAGATAATTAGACTTCAACGTATAATAATTTACCAAAAAAATCAATTTGCCAATGCAAACTCAACTTAAAAGTTCAGAGACAGCCATGAAGAGACCTGCTTATTTTAAAGAATATACTAGCCTTGATACAACTTGAATGTTTCTTTTTAAAGGATGGCAGATAATACTGGCCACAGATAAACAGTTTCTAACTTGAGACATGTTTATATGTATTAATTTATAATTAAATTACCTTATTTTACCAATCTTAAGAAAGACTTTTAGTACATATAAAGTCCATTAAACTGATTAATGTATTATAAATAAGCAATTCTTATTCAAGAAAAAGCCAGACAAATTACTGCAAGAAGACCAATCCAACTTGACAATTAAAATGAACTAATACAGTTAGGACCATTACTAAAGGAATGATAGTTTCTGTGAAGTGGAGGTCAAACTGAACCCATCTTTACGTATGTTAGGCAGCTGAACACTTGCTCTCAGCGCCGAGTAGAAGAAATGATTATTACAGCCTCTTCAAGTGCATATCCCCAGAATCAAACATAAAGGGAGTGTGACTGGATACTTGTAAGCTGCAAATCTTTGACCGATAAAGCAATGAAGTAGTGCCTTTCATAAATATTATCTTGTTAAATAATTTATGTAGTTAAATAATATACAGCTACTGATTCGTTGCAGCTAAAAAAAGTGTTCTAAAACAATATTCTAGCAAACATCAGGAACTAGTGCGGTCCAAAAGAACTTTAGAGATCATCTTTTTCTATCAAATGTTTAAAGATAATGGGTAAAATAAGGATATTGAAAACTATACTTCATGTGAAGTTAGTTTAATGGATGAATGGATGGCAATGTAAATAAAACTTCATGGCCAAAAAATACAGCACGTACTGTAAAAATGGCTAAATGTGCTAACAACACTGACTAGGTTCTACTTTGTTACTAAAAACTCCTGATGTCCACCACGGCAGTAAAACTTAATAGTAAAATCAAAGCTTTAATAAAAAGAATATAACATAAAATAAGCGGTCCTCAGTCTTCCGATAAGCGCTTTCGGCAAATAAGCCTTCCTCAGATCATATAAAAAGGACTGTTCAGCTTTTGTATTTATAAGGCATCACAGCCATTCCTCATTTAGTTCTCTGACATGCCCTTGTTGCAAACCAAAAAGAGGCCAGCTAGCAAAGAGGTATAATTTCCTTCATTGTAATTAAAGGGGCAGTGCTTCTCTTTACTATAGGAGTGTATATGAGAAAACTAATAGCTATGGATGTGAATACATTATATGAATGAAGCAACATTCAAGTAAACTTGCTAATCATATTCCTTCTATTCTTAAGTGCAGGTTTTAATGGCACAATAGTATTCAAGCCTGGTGATCTGTTTGCTCTTAAATTAATTATCCAGCATGTTTCCCTTAGCTCTGTGCGATTATGAACATCACCTCCTCTTGTGGTCTGACAGACTGCCTCTATGGCCTTAAATACAAAGTAATGAGAAGGATACTGTGCTACGTGGGCTGCTAAGGCATTATTGGGATCTTTCTGTTTGATGTCCCTCAAATGTCTGAGGATACGTTCCTTAAGACGTTGATCTGTTTTGCCAACATAGAAAGCACTACATTGGCAGCAAGTCGCTAAGTATATGATGTGGGAACTAGTACAATCAGCATAGACATTAAAATTGTGCTGTTGCCTGGAGTATGGATGTACAAAAACATTGGAGCTGTCAATGGAGTTGCAAGCTTTGCATCTTAAGCACTTGAAAGTGCCCTTTCTATTAGAATTGGGCCTACTTCTTTCAAATCCATCTTTGTTGCAAATGAGACGTTTCAAATTCTTCTTATTCTTGTATAGGAATCTGGGCTGTTCACCTACAATGTCTCTTATTTTGCCATCAGTTGTCAATACCGGCCAAAACTTCCTAATAACTTCACATACTTGCTTATTGTCAGCAGTGTATGTTAACAAACATTTAAGTTGCTATGATTGAGTTTTAAGATCCAGGCTGTCATGATGACTCGATGTGGGTTCAGAGAAGTAGGGACGTCCCTTTCCTCTCCTTAATTCTTGTGGATCATGCTTCAGTCTTAGATTCTTTCTTTTATAGGATCTTTTACTTAAATGTGTCTCAATATTTCTCTGGTCTGCTACAAAGTCTTCATTCTCAGTACATAATCTTGAGGTTCTTAAGATCTGATTCTCAAAGATGTTATCAAAAATATGTCCTGGGTGCATACTCCCCCTATGCAGATAATGATTTCTCCAGGTTTTTTTTTATGAATTCCTGTACTGATACCTCTATCAGGATGCAGATGAATCTTTACATCCAGAAATTCTATGGTCTCCGAAGAATGTTTAACCACAAACTCTAGAAAATCAGTGCTCTCGTTGATAAAGTTGACAAAAGGGTCCAATTGTGTAGAGCTGCCGCTCCAAAGGATAAAGACATCATCCACAAAATGGCCGTAGTACACTAGATATTGTTTCCAAGTGCTGGATATTTTATGTTCCCACTCAGACAGATACTTAGCGACTTGCTGCCAATGTAGTGCTTTCTATGTTGGCAAAACAGATCAACGTCTTAAGGAACGTATCCTCAGACATTTGAGGGACATCAAACAGAAAGATCCCAATAATGCTTTAGCAGCCCACATAGCACAGTATCCTTCTCATTACTTTGTATTTAAGGCCATAGAGGCAGTCTGTAAGACCACAAGAGGAGGTGATGTTCATAATCGCACAGAGCTAAGGGAAACATGCTGGATAATTAATTTAAGAGCAAACAGATCACCAGGCTTGAATACTATTGTGCCATTAAAACCTGCACTTAAGAATAGAAGGAATATGATTAGCAAGTTTACTTGAATGTTGCTTCATTCATATAATGTATTCACATCCATAGCTATTAGTTTTCTCATATACAATCCTATAGTAAAGAGAAGCACTGCCCCTTTAATTACAATGAAGTAAATTATACCTCTCTGCTAGCTGGCCTCTTTTTGGTTTGCAACAAGGGCATGTCAGAGAACTAAATGAGGAATGGCTGTGATGCCTTATAAATACAAAAGCTGAACAGTCCTTTTTATACGATCTGAGGAAGGCTTATTTGCCGAAAGCGCTTATCGGAAGACTGAGGACTGCTTATTTTATGTTATATTCTTTTTATTGAAGTTTTGATTTTACTATTAAGTTTTACTGCCGAGGTGGACATCAGGAGTTTTTAGTAGTGTTTGCCTTTTCTCTTCCTCATTGGTGTCCTTCACAGTGTAAGAAAGTTTTTTACCTAGGTTCTACTTTGTTAGTTGATTTAATTCCCGTGTTTATTGTTTTATAATTGATAAATATTCTACATTGCATGTACTAATGTTATTAGGAATGTCAACAGTAACACCACATATTATGACTTTTTACATCAATGTCTGTTTGAACTGATTGAGATGAGAATAGGAACAATGTGTATTACAAATGTTTACATAATCAACATGTATTACAACTGCTTACATCAATATTTTAAAACCACATTCATATTTTTTTTATTCTTATGCTGCATTTGTTGTTACTGTCATGCTAATTCAGTTTTGTGTGCTCCACTGGAGCCTAGGTCATGGCTGATATGGATCACTTGACCTAACCATCTACCCAGTTAACAAAATAATAAATTAAATAAATGAAACCAGTCTGAATGCATACACTTATCAAGGGTATCAGAACTTGTCAGAGATTTGGGATGCATGGTTAGGCTTAAAATGGCCCTTGTGGTCATTAGCCTAGTAGACACCTATGAATCAGTTCAGCATCTTTATTTTATTTTATTTTCTGGGGATGGCTGGGCTTTTTCCCTGGATGAGGCTGTTCTGAGGAATAACTTGCAATTTAAACAGCAGTCTCTTAAATGACAGTAAGCCTGAGTAACATAATTTATTTTAAACAAAAGTCAGTGGTTTAAGTTGTTTGTACACTACCACACTCTATCGATTTCTCCTCTTATATTATTTTGTCAAGAACTTTTAATCTGCCTTGTCAGAATGAAAATAATTGATTCCTAAAGACCTGACATAGTTACAAAACACAGCTAGGCAGAAATTAACATTCACTATAGACACATGAGTAAGACTGGTTTGTTTCCTGAACTTGTGCTGTTATAACATGACAGCAAAAGCAAGATATTTGCTTTTTGGCCAAGCCTTGGGTATAATGCTTACAAGGAAATATCTGAGGACAGCCAGTTCAAGGATCGCTGCATGTTATTTCTGGTGCGGGCAAACAGGGCTTAGGTGCTACTACAATGAGACAGTTTGCTCCCTTTAACTCATACAACCTTAAAAATATTGTTACAAATTCTATAGATTAAATACCTGCAAGTACAGCTTCCCCTACGTCACTACCCAGCTCATACTATGGGATCAACCTTAAGTAGGAGGATACTGCAGATCTCCATTTTTCCCTCCTACTTTATTAGGATTAGCTATTTAAATGGAGAAAAACACTAGATTAGAAGTATATCCAGATGCATTTCAGATTGCTAGAATTTCATTTATTTCTCTACATCAACTTTAGGAGATGCATGTTTGAGAGATTCTCTTCTAGGTGGAGCAGCCATTGCTCAAGAAGCTGGTCATGACTTTTAAGGTCACTGCACTGTTAGACATGGTACTGATTTGAAATATTTTATAGCATTATTGAAGGGTTTGACAGAAGCATGTAAAAGACCATGGTAAACTAGTCCATAGACTTAAAATATGGATGATACTCCACATACTGTCTTGAAGATATGTACAGCTATGAGAAATGCATTTGGCTCCCCACTCCCTTGCATTTATTTGCAACCTGGTTAGTTTCACATGTGCTCTTGTATACTTAACTGCTTGGTAATATTTCACTGTAGATTTACTTTGCAGTAGCACAAACAATGGATATCAGTATTCCAGCTGATGTTGTATATTTAGATCTAACCAAAGCTTCTGACACTCTTCCACATAGCTCAATGATGCTAACACTTCAGAAGTGTAGTTTTAATGACAACTTAATAATATGAATTGCCAACTGGATAGATAGAAGAAGATCAAGAGTTCAGCTTAGGGGTGCTCTTTTCCAGGAGTATTTAATTAAAAGAGGGGTTTGACAGAGAAAGCTGCTGGGAGTTTCTTGTTTCATGTGTTCACATTCAGAGCACCATCTAACCACAAGTGCTAGACAGAAAAATCTGCTAATTTTGCTAAAACAGAAGGCATTGTGAAACCAATAGCAGATATGACATCTGTTTAGCATTATACATATGAGCTCAACACGTAAGCTGGGATGAATCAGGTCTCATTCAATTACAAGAAACATAAATTTATATATTTATTAGTTCCCATGTGGACCAAATGATTACTATGAGGATTTCTGGGTGATAATAACAAAAATTCTGACATTTAACAACCATGTGAGCAAGCTGGTTAAAACGAGTTTTTGGAATTATTAGGCTTATCTCATATTCCAACTCCTCCAAAAGTAGTGATGTTTTAGTGATTTATTTCAAATTATAAGATCAGTTTTGGAATATGGAGAAGGATATTGATTATATGACGCTGAGGATATAAAAATACTATAAAGGGTATAAAGTCTTGCGTAAACTGTATTTGGTCAGTTAAGGGCCTTAATTAAGAAGACCATCTATGTAGCTTTATTTATTCTATATGCACTGTGTGCTTTTTATTAGGCTTTATTTATTTAGAAATAAAAAACACCTTGCTAGCCAAAGAACTTCAGGTACAAAAACAGAAACAAAAGCTGAAAAAAAAAACAAAAGTCCAACACTCAGTAACTAAATTTAATAAACAACAAAGCTTTCAAGTAAAACTCTTCATTAGTGTATAAAATTCAACAGCTCAGTTAAAGCAATTTTAATAATAGCACAGCCAATCAACTTCATTCTAATTTAACTTTACATGGGTTGGGCCAATAGTTACGCAAAAGCAGTAGTGGCTCAATGGGAATTCGATGTGTATTTAACATGGAAATGTTTGTTCAGAATGTGTTGTTCTATCGCCATTTCATTGATGATTTTTTTTTTTGCTTTGGAGGGGTACAGCTGATAGTTTACATGAATTTGTGGAGGAATTGCACAGATCTAGTGAATTTTTGAGATTCACTTTGAAATACTCTGATACGTCTATTGAATTCTTAGATGTGTGTGTTACCAAGGATGGAGGGTCTCACATTAACACAGGTCTGTATAGAAAGGACTGCCATAGGAACACGATGTTACATAAGCAAAGTATGCATCCAAAATGGATATTTAATAACATAGTCAAAGGGCAAGGGATGAGGATGTCCAGATTACACAATACTGAGGAAAGTTGCAGGCAAGGTAGGGATACTTTGTGTCAAGATTTGAGTGACTAGGGTTATAGAGGTTCAGATTTTACCCCTATACTTACACAAGTTGATGGGCTACGTGAAGGTCGAGCTAAACTATACTTTTCTGATAGACCAACTTCTAGTAATATAGCTCAAACTAGTCATGAAGAGAAGCATGAAACTGTTGCGAGAGTCCTGATGTTTTGCAATAATAATGTAGATAAGATCAAAAAAGTTTTTGAGAGACACTGGTCATTGTTGTTGACAGATCAAAAGATTGCTAGAGTAGTGGGGGATATCCCCTGTTTCTGTTATAAGAATTGTATGTCCTTGAAAAGATTGCTGTGCTATCCAGATAGGAAAGTTAAGAGTCCAGATGGGCCGGCTGAGACATTCCCTTGTGGCCAGTGGGGTTTTTGCCAACATATAGAAACTGTGGACACATCCTTGCATCCAGATACTTGCAAGGAGTATAAGTTCACTCCTACGGCCACTTGCGCCACTAGGCACATAGTCTATTTAGCGCAGTGTCATTGTTGTCAAAGATTTTATGTGGCCAAGATGGGATGTGCTTTAAGAGAACGAATAAGAGAGCACCTCTTTAGTATATGCATAGGGAGCAGTAATAATGCTATATCTAGATATGCGTTAGCTAATAAAGGTAAGCATGTATTTAAATTTAAACTTATTGAAAGTGTAGGAGCCAGTGTCAGAGTAGGAGAAATTGAGAATAAGATGGAAGAAGCAGAGCTTCGCTGAATCCTTAAGCTTAGAGCTGATCAGGGGTCGGGACTCAATGGGGTACTTTCCATCAAGCCAGTTCTGAATAAGAGAGGTATACCTAAATAGGCTGCCTTTATTTTGCTTTTATTGTGCTTATTATTTATGTATTTTATATATGGATGTGATTATGACTGTAATACTCATTCTGGTGCTTGTTTATTCTGTGCATTTATAATTGCAGCAATTCAGAATGATCCTGTTGCTTGCAATATGTGAGTGTTGTTGCTTTAAGAGCTCACTTTTTGAACTTGATGATGCAGTATGCCTCAGTTCCTTTGTGAAGCTGGTAATGGAGGAAGACACAGGCTCGGTACTGAGTGAGTGCAATAGTGTGTATTTACTGGCTTCTTTTAAAAAGTATAAAGTAGAAAGGTAGTAGATGATGTTACTTATTTAAATGTTTATCTCTGCTGTTACATGCTTTTGGTTATGCTGTGTATGTATTTATAACTGTAGCAACTCTGAATTTTGATGCATGCAATATATGAATTCTGTTGTTTTAAGAGCTTGCTTCCTGAATTTGATGATGTAGCATGTTTTATCTGTTTTTATCAGCTGATAATGAAGGAAGGCACAAGTTTAGCACTGAATGAATGAAATACTGGGACTGCTGTGCATTTTATTGGTTTATTTAAAAAGTGTGTTGCTGATGTCATCTATTTAAGTGTTTGTCTTTGCTCTTGTGAGTTATATGGTCTGAAGAAGCCACCTGTAGTGGTGAAAGTACTTACCTACTCACACTTGTTTATTAAAGTTTTTTATGGTTGCCGTGCGTCTGTCATTCGTTTGGTTGTTGCTATATTCATATTTTACGTTCTTGGCAGTCTGTTTACTCGGGTGATTTTTTTATCTTTTCTGTTTTTTTTAATGATGAGTATTACAAGTAAGTCAAAGGTTTAAGGAAATAGCTTTCATCCCAATCTACAGCAGTTAGAAAGTAGAGCAAGCTGTAATTAGATATTAGAATGGTCAAATCTCTACAGATATGTAAGAGTAAAATTGATATCTAGTATGGAGATAAGGTCTTCTGGAACTGATTATCATAGATAATGTCTTGTTATGACTTCCTGTTAGGTCTCTCACCACTCAGAAACACTGAGACATTATAATAGGGGAGATAATTTAAATAAACTGAAATATGTCAGGTTACATACCTCAGGTGTTCATAGTAAGATAAGCTTTAAAATACACTACATATGCCAGTGAATTTTCTTTGACTACATCTGTTAGGGCTTGCCACTGATTTGGTACTTTTGGGTCACTGTAGCCTGTTTATCCTAAGTACTAGATTTGTTTTTGGCCCACACATTATAAGCCACCCCCCACTTCCCCTGCCTGACATTAAGATGCAGGAACAAAACTTGACATGAATTTATTTAAAAATTAGCTAAACCTTTTCAAAAATGTAAATAAAAAGAACATCATGTAGCTGATAGCAAAACAGCATTGTCAGTAAATTGTGTCTGAAATAAAAAAGTAAAAAGAAAATATTTAAGCTAACAAAACATATCATCTAAGCTATACTACAAAAAGCTATAAAAAATATCTGAAATAAAATTACAAATCCACAAGTTACCTGAAAACTATAATTGGAAAACAACTACCAAGGTAAATCCTTTCACAAAATCCTGAATAAGAAGTAAATATCTACCTAGAAGACAGCTTACAAAGTTAATGCAACTAGAAAGGAATATGAAACAGCATTCAAAGGCTAAAACAGTCAGGGAAATTGAATAAATGGAATATGCTGTAGATATGTTGTGTGATAATAAAATATCTTATACTGTAAGATTAGGGAAATAAAGTGTTCACTAATGACCTACTGGCACAGGGTAGTCTTATGTCCATCACCATGTCATTGAGGTACTATAGTACTCAGACAAATGCTCTTGCATCCCCTTTTATGTCCCCATAACTGGATTAAGATGCATCATAACTTACTTGGAGTTAAATGGTCTTTAGAGTTTTATAATTTCATAAAGAGTATCTATCTGGATTCATTTTGATTCGTTTTAGTGAGGTACCTCAATGTTCTGTTATTTCTATAAATCTCGTACTGTAACTGTCTAGTCTTAAGTTTATTACCTTTTGGCATGTCTTGGCAATGGTGCTTATCTAGCTGCCTTTTCTTTGTGTGCAGCTGATGACATCCTTTTGCTTGAAAATATGAAACAACAAAATTATAAGCTCTGTTAAAATTTTAATTGTCTATACTCAGTGTTAGCCTATTTATTCCTAGTTTTCATAATACTTATCTTAGTTGTGTGCTGTGTTCTTCTTTTGTTTTGCCATGAATAGTGATATAATCACTATACCTTAAATCCCTTACAAGTCTTACAGAATAGTTACGTATTCTATCAACACCAACATGGCTGCTTGGCAAGCAGATGCACCATGAGTGCCCTATAGAACCTAAGTAATGATGTCCTATAAAATACGAATAAAGGTCTGCTAACAGACTCACAGTTCATAAATCTCACATAAGCCTTTAATTTAATTTACTACTCTCACCTAATCAATGCCTTACTAAATTATGAATCAGCTCCACACTTAATAGTTCACAGTATTCCTAGCCAAAAGACACTTCAAAGAACAAATAGGATCAACTTCATCTCCCTTAACTGTCCTCCTAAAATGTGTCCCACAAGGATCAGTGTAATCCCCATACTATTCTCAGTAATCAAGAAAAAACTACTAACTGATTTCTCAGTCTTACCCATAATATAATTTGCTGATGTTATGGTTATTTACAGGTCAAGACCATCACCAGCAAATATAAAAAGAAACCTTTAAAGAACCTCACGCTATAATCACAATAAATGCATGAGTATAGGTTAGTAGTAAATGCCAAAAAAAACCCCACAAAATCCTCAAGACTGGATTATTGTCTTAAATAACACAAAACCCACTGAAACAATCTCCCATCAGCATATCCACATCTAAAAACAGTGAACAAGTTTCTCTTCTGGGCAAAAAAAAAAAAAACCTCACACTTCCTATCACCTTCAGGTAGAACAGCTGTAGAAAAAGTAATTCTACTTCCACAGTTAATGGACAGCATGCCTATCACTGTAGCCTCTAAGGAAAAGAAAACTCTTCTGCCTACAAATCATTTAAAATAATATATGCAGACCATAACCCTTTCATCACAAAACAGCATCACTGTTCTTTGCAACAAAGGCAAAATGACTCCCAGTTAAACTCAGATGCACTCTACTTGCATCCCTAATCTACAACCTAATCAGTTTAGACTCATGGCCTTCTCTTCTGGAAGACTTTCACTGCAAAGTGCCCCTAACAACCTCAGGTTTCTTCTACTTTTCTACTCCTGACAAACTATATCGACAAAACTGGCTAATAGTACTTTATCCTCAGTTCTAGTTCCAAAATATGGGATTCACTTCCCTTACCATAATGTTAATTCCCACTTACGTCAAATTCAATTCAGAACTAACAAAAAAGGTATTTATCAATGCACACTGTAAAAGTTTACTGGGCAAAGGAATCACATAAAATAAACCATACAATAAATTCATATATCCACACCTGAACTGCAACACAATATGATTAATGACATCTGCTGTGCAAAATTCCCTTCCAATTAACACTGTATCTATCTTCATTACTATCTTCTTTGGCTATATCTCATTCTCTGCACCCCCTTTCCTGTACCGCAACTCAATAACAGCCCAACACTTTCCTTTATTCTACCCCTCTTCATCCTATGTCCCCACACAAAAAACGTATATTTTGCAAATACTAGTAATGCTTTTAATAATTAAGGTTTATCCACTAAATAACATTTTGTTTAGCATATGTTTAGCCTATGTAAAGATTGTTTTATTTATATGATTGCTTGCTCTAACAATTGTTTTTCTATTCATGTATACCCTTGGTAAACTTGAAAGTGATCCACTGGGATCAGTGTAATAACGCGGTCAATAAAAAAATACATATGTTGGAATACTTCTGCAGTATAACTGATTCCAAGCTTGATCCTGTTATACCTTCTGAGACACACACACACACACACACACACACACACACACACACACACACATATATATATATATATATATATATATATATATGTTTTAAAAGTAGTGGCATTTATTTTATCAAGCTCTCTTCATAACTGTTGGTTCATAGGTCCATTGGTCTGTACTAAGCTTATAACCACTACAGACATTTTAAGACTAGCTGTGCATCTCCAAATCTCTAACAAGTTCTGGTACCATTGATAAGTGTAAGCAGGGGCCTTGGAGACAAAACATTTACAGGCTATCCATGTCCAATACAGGCACAGGTGCCAAACCAGGGATGAATTTCTTGTTCCCATCCAATTGTCCAAGTTACACTTGAATTGGGTTAGGGAGGATCTCTGCTTCATATGGATGAGGACCCTGTTCCAGAAAAAAGTGGTAGTCTCTAGGATACATACCTGCCTCACCAGCAGGGCCTATTTATATTGCAGGCAAGGTTTAAGTCTTCAGAATGGGTAATTCTGGTGCTGTTTGTTTTACAGATATGCAAGAGGTGCATCAGGGAGTGGTCTGACAATGCCTTGTATGCTAGTCATAGATCTCCCCTCAAAAGCCTGTAGGAGATGGAATACAAGGATAGGGCTTTGCAGCGGTCTACAAAATACATAATATGGATTACATATATTGCTTGTAATAACATTTTTTACTCTCTTGTTAGTACCATTATATGTTAGAACTAACATGTTGTTAAAATCATCATTCTTTTTTGAATTACTATAAATATACCCTTTCCGTTTTAAATTTAGAGAAAATTTTTCATCTCTAGCTTTAGAGACCTCTTTGGCCAGTCCTCTAATAATATCCTGTGCTCAGCCCCATCTCTAAACAAATTAAGAGTTTGTCCACCACAATTTACTAACAAGACATTAAAAATATATATTATTATTATTATAAAGAATTCAAATGGAGTGTTTGATAGTTTTAATTTCTTGGATTGGATTGGGGCTGAGCCAAAATTTGTTTATAAGAGAGGAAGGAATTTGAAGTTTATTATGGAAAGTAATAACATTAAGGGAAGTGACCTAAAGAATGGAGGACTGTTGAAATGTGAGGCTGTAGGCAATGTAAATTAATTTTTGAGGAAAAGAATATAATTGTTGCAAATTACCCCAAAGTTATTGACTGTAAAGGGAGATATAACTGTAACACAAAATGGGTAATTTATATTGAGTAGTGTTTGTCCCGTGATGCTTAACAAGATTAAAACAGCCTTAAGAACTAGAATTTATAAACATGTTTATTCAATTACAAAAAAAAAGATGAGAGAAATGTCCTATATAAACACATTAAAACTTGTGAGAACTTTAAAAAAGTTTTTATTCTTATTTTTTTTGGAGAAGGTCTCTCAAAATGTCAGACGAACGGGACTAGGAAAATTACGCTGAATAGAAAGAATTGTTATGGCAAATTAAATTAAGTGCAACAGAAAGTCCAGGTATTAAAAAGAATGTTTGCTTTAATACTATTTTGGTATTGAAAGCAGGACAAGTTAGGCAACGGGCATGCTATATGTTTCATCATTTTATAATTAATTTATAAAATTTAAAACAAATTTTTAACTGTATTATTTAAATATAAGTTTTAAAATATAGTATATTTGTATGTATGTACTACATAATAATATGAAATCATATTTAACTACTTTACTGTTATACTCATTTATTTTGAGTTTTAAATCAGTTATTAATATTTATATTTTGAGAAGTTGTTATAAGGTAATTTCAAATCGAGTTTTATGAGTAATTGATATAAAAAGAAGGGGTTGTGTAATTGGATTTGTTCTGATGAAGTTCGGTATTACTGTGAATGAAAGTGCTTAACCATTTATTAATAAAGGACTGGGACTTGGATGTGGTATTTTTTCCTGTGGCTTTTCTGACAGCATGATTGTTCAGTAAAAAAGCAGTGATTAAAATAATCAACCTTGAATATATATCACAGGATTTCTATTCCTGTGATAGTAATTTGCCATTTAGAAGAACTCAGCTGTAAAAGCAGTTTAACGCCATTTCTTTGTAACGGACTGCTATGTGCTTACAGATCTATAAACTGCACCACATAGCAGTCCGTTTCTTTGTAACAGACTGCTATGTGGTGCAGTTTATAGATCTGTAAGCATTCCATAATCCATAAATGTGACATGGTGTCAAGACGATCCTTTGTTCCATATAATTCTCATTTATTACCTTTCCGAAAAAACTGCCTTGATGGTATTTTTATCTGAATGGCTATAAAGTTTGTCTTAAGCATTTCTGGTATATGATATTGAAAAGCAAGTTATTGATCTATAGTGCTTAGGGTGGCTTGTATGTTTGCTCTAAGGCAGGAGCATAGTTTTTCCTGCTGCTATCCAGGTTGGTATCCATTTGGAATTTGCATAAGAGTAATTATTAATCAGGGCTAAATCATTGTGCAAAGATGTCAATAGCTTTACTCAGAAGTTCTGTACTGCATCTGGACCTGGGATTTTCCATTAAGGAGCCCTTCTTATTTTCTCTCTCAGTTTTTGTTGCTGCTACTTCATTCCATTTCATGTCATCTATATTAATACTTTTAATGTTTCTTTTACCTATTCTATATATTCAGGAGCTTTGTTAGATCCAACAGTATCTTCATAAATATCTCTCCAAAGTGTATTGACTGTATGTTTTTCTTTTTAGGTGATGTTACAATTCCTGTTATTTTCTTTCCCAGTTCTCTATAAATCTTTTTGGGTCACTCATTGATTCTTTTGTACTTTTCTTTTAGATTTTCTACATACGTCTACATTTTTGTCCTTAAAATGAAACATTACTTTATTATTGAAGATGATGTAATATAAATCCTGATATGTTTTGATGGTGTGTGTTGCTTTTACAACATCTGCCTTTCTAAGAGCTTTTGATAATCTATTCTTTTTTCTGTATTGTTCTAGTAGTGATATTTCTTGACTTAGCTTCTTATGTGTTTCCTTTCTTTGTTAGTTTGCATTTCTTTGGTACTACTTTAACTATTATTAGTTTAGCTGTACAATAGTATATTCTCTTTATTTCTGTTACATCATGTGCATTTCTCTTAATGGTTCCAGTTACTAGACTGACCTGTTTTTTTTGGCCTTCTAACACTATGGGTCTTATTTAACTTTCTTTAGTTTCTTTCTGTCATTTATCTTAATGTGCTTGTCTGTTTCTATTAATTTAAGCCGATCTTCCCTCAAATCATTTTCTTCTTGGCTAGGAGTGCCCTCTTTTTTCTTTGTTCCCTGTGCAGTCCTAAATGGACTTTCAATGAAGTCTCCTGCAGAAGGTCCTGAAATATTACTTTGTGATATATCTTTATTATTGTGTACCTGTGTCTCCACACTAAACCCTTCACTTCTCGGTTGGTCTATCACTTCAGTTATTATTTGCTGCTTTTCCATATTTCTAAACATATTATTTTCTTTGTAATATTTACGATGAACAGATGTCTTTGTACAGATGTTCAAATATCTTTTGAGCTGCAGTAGTCCTACCGGTTAGTGTAGCTTTCTTTTCTGCATGAACATTGCATCAGATCTCTTTTTTTTTTCCCTTTTCTAACCTCATGCTTCGTTTTTTATTTATTTTAATATTTTATTTTGATTTATTTTGATACCTACTATTTTTGTTCTTTTTCTTGCAGTGCTTCTTTGGTCACATCTTTTTTAGATGATATGTTGTTTCTTTATCTAGTTACTGTTTTGTTCTGGTCTGCACTTACTTTTTATATGCAGCTTTTAGTTTTTAATGGCTCTTCTTGTAAAAGTAATTTTTCTCTCCTCTCTCATATTTCTTGTTCTTGCTATATTTTCTCTGGAGATTCTGGGTTAGGTTTTATCCATTTAGAAAAGAAAGATGGCCACTGAGGTTACAGCCCTATCAGTAAACAGAAAAATACAGCATTATAGCAGATAAAATAATTCCACATCAGTAATAGGTTTTAAAAGAAAAATAAGTATAATAATGTTGTTGAGAGTAAGACAAGATATGAAAAGTGGAAAAATAAAGTGCCTACTAATGGAGACACTTTTTAAAAGACATAGCACTCATAATTTCCAAATAACTATAGAAAAAGTGAACTGAAACAGCCCATGAAGTACACCAGGAAAATCAATTGTTAGGGAACATTTTGTTTCAAAAACATGGAAGATGTAAAATTTAAAATGTTATACTTTTGTTTTCACTTTTAGACCAATACCCAGCAGAATAGGTGTGGGCCTGCAAGAATATCTGACAGTAGAAGATTTACTTACTATGGTGTACCATACCCACCTAAGGTACCTTTCCCTACTGCACTGTGCACTGCCATCATGCCTAGGAGTTATTCATAAAAATGTTTCACTGTTTAGGCATGACAGCTGACCATGTGGCATTACCATAATATGTCAATGATGATGTTGTGTGAGCTCCTACTGGCAGGAACTCGGCAGCATCTCTCTATGCAAGTGGTTCAGGTTTCGTAGGTTCATAGGTGTTTAGTAGCCTAACAACCTCAAGGGGGGGGGGCTTTTAAACATAGCCATGCTTCCCCAAATGCATCTGACAAGTTTTGATACCCTAAGGTTATTTTAAGAATTATATGTAGGCTTGGGCAGTGGGGTCAAGCATTGACAGTCTACCTCTGTGTAATAGAGACATAGGTTTATGTTGCAGCATGTACAGTTCCATACTGTACAGAGGAGGTGTTAAAGATTTTTTTTGTTGTTGTTTTAACAGCACTGATTTCTTGCTCATCCATGTATACTGAGCATGATGTAAACAGATAAGGGACATTGCTTTGCTGATGAACACAACACATATGATTGTACATGGCTACTGTTCCATAGTTTACCCAATTATGACCATCTAGTACACTGATGGTACTGCAGCTTTGAATCATAAATGACTGGGGACCTCCTACATTTGTAACAAGCAGTTTGCTACATTTTACACAGAAGATTTTTTTTTATTTTTAAACTAAAACATGAGTGCCACAGCAATCCATACAGGCAGGGTATAAATTGTAGCAAATGTTTGCTACATTTGTAGGAAGTAGTTTGCTACTGTTCAAAGAGAAGAATTTCTTTCTTAAATTAAGTTTGTGCAGACAATGTATAAACTGCAGCAAATGCTCATAGTACCAGCCTCACTTCTGATGAAAATATTATTGAAGCCTGGAGTATCAAAAGCAACAAAAACTCACTGAACAGCTTAGAATACCAACTGCCTACATCCATCTACAGTGATCCTACCATATTACATGTCAGTACCTGATCCTACCAAATTATATTGCCCTCCCACAACCTGACTCTGGTCCTAAAACACCCTTCCCACTCCCTAAACCTAAATTTCTCAGTCAATGACTAACCTTAAGACTCCCTTTATATGCAGCAACACTAAATTCCAATCACTCCCAAACCTTAATACATTCCTCCAACTCCTTAAACCTAAATTCCCCAATCTCACCATAAACCCAAATTTCCCAATCATTCCCTAACCTTGACTCCCCTTTCACTCGTTAAACCTAAATTCCCCAGACTCTACCTAATACTAAGCCCCCCCCCACTTAAAACCTTAATTTCCAGATTGCTTCCTAACCTTAAAAATACTCTAATTCTAAATTCCCAATAAGTGCAACTATCTCTGGGCAAAACTGCAATCCAAATTGTAGCTTGCTACAGATTCCCCACCATGCCCCAGGGTTATCACTCCTCTTTTCTTGATATACTGGAAAATATTATGGTTCAACCAAACACCCTAATAATCGGTGATTTCAACTACCCCACCATTAACTGGGAAAACTACTCATGTACCAACTCCTTCGCTCAACGCTTTCTGGAATTCATAAATTCCAATACCCTGGATCAACTTATCCACACCCCCACTAGGGGAAACAATATCCTAGACCTAGTCATTACCAACTTGAGTGACCGGTGCTCCATACCTGAAGTCAACTCCTATTTGGTCAGATCTGACCATAAGCTAATCACCCTAGATATCTACATCCCGCCCCCACCCCCCAATTAAGGAAACCACTGTAAAAAATTTCTCCAAATCCAACTTCATGCTTCTTAAGGCAGAAGTGGCAAACTTTATGACATCCATGCAGAAGGACACTACAGTTACGACTGATGAATCCTGCACAAATGCATTCTACAAGCACTTACACGAGTGCATGGATCGTGCTATACCTAACAGAACCAAGACACTATCCTCCAAAAAAAAGGAAGCCAATCTGGTGGTCTCCTACCATAAACAAACTCTACAACAGAAGGAAGAAACTGTTGCAAAAGAGAGTAAATTTCCATGAGTGGAGGAACTCCCTGGCCAGCCTCAGTAAGAAGCTGAGATCCTTCATAAAATCCACCAAAGCTAGCTACAAAAACAAAATCACCACTGATTCTAAGGACAACCACAAAGCATTCTACAGCTATGTCAAGAATCTCAATGGCAACACCCAGATCTGCTCTGAGTTACAGCACAATGGCATGAAAATTACAGAACCAACTGATATTGCCAACATCCTGGCAGATAGGTTCAGTGCTAACTTTACCCACCCACCCCCTAAAGGGCCCATATCTATACTAGAAGAATGCAGAGTCCCTGTAATCACAACTACGCAAGTAAAAACTGCACTCTCTAAAGCCAAGAACACAGCATCCATGGAACCGGACAACATCTGCTGCATTTTACATGAACTGGCTCCCCATCTAAGCATCATGTTCAATCATAGCCTCACATCGGGCTTTGTGCCCACTGAATGGTGCACAGCAACAGTTATCCCACTCCACATAGGGGGAGCCACCACAGACCCCGAGAACTATCGTCCTATTAGCCTGACGAGCCTGGTCTGTAAGGCCATGGAATGTACCATCATGGAACTTATAAACAAAGACATTGGTAACCTTCAAACTCTGGACCCCACTCAGTTCAGGTTTGTGAAAGTCAGATCATGCCTCCTGAACCTGATTGACTTCTTTGAAGCAGTCAGCAAAGCCGTAGACGAGGGTAAGGTGGTTCACACAGCCTATCTTGACCTCGCCAAGGCTTTCAACACCATCCACCATGCTGGAATTATAGATAAACTCACTAAGTTAGGTATAAATCCCTATGTCACAAGATGGGTTGCCAACTGGCTCACTGACAGAACCCACACTGTAAAAGTTACAGACTCCAAATTTGACTTCACACCAGTTACAAGTGGAGTACCACAGGGTTCAGTCCTGGGTCCGTGTTTGGTATCTACTACTCTGAAGTACAGGCTAACACAGAGGATCTCTGGCTAACAAAGTTTGCAGATGACTGCTAACTAGGAGCCACAGTCGAGTCACCAAATGATGTGGATATCCTACAGAAGGGCCTCACTGAGACAGACGCCTGGTGTCAGAGCCACAGCCTCAACCTCAATGCCAAAAAGTGCATTGTCATCCCCTGTGGTAAAAACTCTGTACCCATGAACTACAGCATAGGCAGCAGTCTACTTAATGCTGAATGTGTGATAATAGACCTTAGGACCCAGGTGGACAATAGTCTCTCCTTTGATAATCACATTGCCACAGTAGTCAGAAAATCCTTCTACGTGGCACACCTCATCACGAAAGGGTTCTCATCCAGGAAAAAAGATGTCATTGTTCGCCTCTACTCATCACTCATTAGACCCATTATAGAGTACAATGCCCCTTTTGGAATGTACCTCACAAGACATCTGCAACAGCTGGAAAGGCCACAGAAGTATCTCACCAAGAGGATTACCGGCATCAAACAGATGCCCTATGCTGACCGTCTCATAAAACTCCAGCTTTACTCCATAGCATATCGCCTACTCTGAGGTGATCTCTGCCTAACATACAAAGCTATGTCAAACCCAAAGCTGTTGGACATGCTACACCTAAAGAAATCCCAGTCCCTCTGAGCTACACGCTCTAGGGACCTAAACCTTGTCACCACAATAAACAGAACATGCCGGAGGGATAGATTCCTGTCCCAAAGACTTCCCATACTCTGGAACAAACTACCCATCTATGTCAAGCAGAGTTCCTCATTAGCACTCTTCAAGAAAAATCTTGATGAGTGGATGGGAAATAGGAAATTCACCCCGGGGATCACTTCTGTGGCTCTGCTCGACAGGGGCACAGGAAAATAACTTTCTTGGGTGGCGAAGGCCAGGGAACCTTGTTGGTTAGTCTTTCTTAGGCCCTAGGGCCGATAGCCCAGTACCTACCTATGAACATATGAACCTAAGTGTTTAACCCCAAAACTCTCCCACTCATCCCTAGACCTAAATTCCCCAGTTGCTCGCTAATCCTCAGACTCCCCCTTCACACTCCTTATCCCTAATCTCTTCCCTCTGCTCCCTAAACATATATTCCCCAGTCAGTGCATAATTTTAAGATTCTCCTTCCTCCCAATACTCCCCTCCCTCTGTCTAAACCTATATTCTACCTCAGTCTGTGTCTCTAAGCCTAAATTCCCTCATTAGTATTATAAGTCCATGAAACAAATCTAGTCACTCAAACTTCAAACACACAATTCAACCAACAGAAAAGTACACATCTCATCTTTAAAAAGTCCAGACTGAATCAAACAAATGGTACCTTAAATAAATGCTTTTTGACTTGTGACACTGTTTCATTGCAAATTCTTACATTTACAGACAGGGTTCATATTCTGCAGCCAGATTTCTTTATTTTTCTGTTATCTTACCAAATTTGAGTGTACTGTATTTTGTCTGATTTTCAAACATATTTTGTGTTTGTTTTTAGGGTGAGTTTCTTACAGGAGTTCTATTTTAATTTACCTTATACTTGTATAGTTAAAATGGCTGGCTGTCATTTAGCCTTATAATTTTCTAGCACATTTTGATTAGCAATTAAACAGTCTTCTATTGTAGGCTATTTGTTTGTAAACTTGTTAGTTGTTCAGTACTCTTTTCAGCCATGACATGGGCACAATAGCAATGGCAGTTTTTTTAGTTTCGCTCCAGGGATCTTTAGGTATCATAACAAAATAATTCAGCCGTTTTACTTCAGGAATTATGTGGTAATGTTTGGATACTTGCAGCTGTTTGGTTTTTGGTAACTGAATTCAAACTGTTTTATTTGAGGTATATGCTGCCTGATCAATGCCATCTGGACTACTCTGCTTTATTATGTTGGAATGTTCAGCTTTATTTCTTTAAAGCTTATCATGTGACTACACTTTTATTTAGTGACTTACTAAGGGGATTGTACTTTAGAATTAACTATTTTTGAAACACTTAACTAAGGCCTGGTTTAGATTCTTTCTTTACTCATGCTGTATTTATCTTATCTAGTCAGATTACATTTTCTATATTACTGTGTGGCATTTATATCTTGGAGCATTTCCAGGTCACATGAGCTATTAACACATTCATTTTCTGATAACTTGTATTTATATGTTGCTTCATGTTGTATTTATCTTATCTAAGTAAGATTACATTTTCTATATTCCTGTGTTGCATTTATATCTTGGAGCATTTCCAGGTCACATGAGTTATTAACACATTCATTTTCTGATAACTTGTATTTATGTGATGGCTGTCAACAACTCTTACTCCCTAACTCTTTGCACTTTGTGGTCTCTGTACAGTACATATCCTGCTTATATGGCTGTAAAGTTTTACTATTGGGCAGTTCTGATAATCACTGTCTTGATGAACTACGTATCATTTTTTTTCCCAGGAAATGAATTTATGGCATAAGGTAATTACAGTGCACAGAACTTATCTAGATGTCAATGCACACATAGACTTTGATTGTGTGACACTGTAGTATCTGCCCTAACCACTGCTGAGTCTGGGTTTAAATATGCCTGTGATGGTAAACTCTTCATTAATTTATATCCCAAGGCTATTAATTTCACCAGCTATTCAGGTGATCTAACCCAAGATTAAAAGTAAAGGTGAACAGGATGAAAATGTTTCTCCTGATGCTGAGCTTACTATGAAAACTTGTTGAGTAGAAGTATTACCCTCTCAATATTATTGTCCTCTACAATCCTTGATAACTTGAGAAACTAATGCGCCACTCGAACTTGAGCTTCCAAGTGACATAATACAGAACAATAGCAATATAAACTCTTGGGACATCAGTGGGATGGGAAGCTGAATGGAGTACGAGTCTTACTCCTTCAGATGCAGAAAGCTCAGCATAGTGAAAAAAGTGCCTTAATTAAAATCTGGAAGTTGAGTAAGATAGGGAATTCCTATAAAATAGTTGATGAAGATCCCCTAAAAGAAGAAAAAGTAAAGTAGGGTCACAGTCTTCAAGCTTTAATAACATTGTGGAGGGCAACATCATGTGACTAATGGCTGAGAACAAGGATACAGGCTCGTTGCATCAGCTAGAGGCTAAATTATACCTATTGCATGTCGATCTGTGGAGGATAATCAAGTTTACTGGAGGAATATTTTAAAACTAATAACCAGAGATTTGACCAAATGGAAGAAGAGTTGAATGTACATTCAAATGGTGTAACATCCAGCAGCCAAGCTATTGGGAGGACTGTGTATGAAGAGACAAACTTAGGTTTAATCACATACCACAAAAGACCAAGTGTAATGACTGTAAGAGCTTCATGCAGAAGCAACTGAGTGTATGTACAGGAGTGATGTGAATTGAGATTCAGATTGAGAGGATCTATGCACCAGTCACCCAGAGATGGAAATAACTGCGACCTGCAATAGTTAAGTGCCAAACATATACCCTGAAAGAGCAGCTGCTGACCCACCTATGGCAAAGAGCAAAGGTCTTAAAATGAGAGCTATGAAGATATATGTTGAAACTGACTACTCCCCACAGACTCACCAGAAAAGGGGAAGATTCATGCCAGCATTCCAGATATGTAAAGAATTGCCTGAAGTTCAATTTAATATATCCCAGCACCCTGCAAGTCATGCTACCCAGTGGAACTAAATCGTTTCTTGACCCCAAATAGACCATGAACATTTTGAACCAGGAACATGAAGCAATGAAATGAAAGGGAAGAAGCAGAAATCAGCAGGGTTATAACTTGGACAGAGTCTTCTAAATGACTTGACAAAACAGAAGGGAATGACTTGTTTGCTGAGGACCTTCCCAGTTGTCTGAGGGCAAATGGAAGATAAAATACAGCTTGGCAAGTTAAAAATTCTGCAAATTATTAAAAAAAAGAAAGCATCAACAATGTGCAGCTATTGCAGAGGAAACAGAGCAGCAATCGTAGGAGTAAGTGGTTAGTATATGTATATAAACAGATCATAAGATGTGGGATCACTGTCAGACTACAGCAAATTACACAATGAAGGGAGAGAAGCTTTTCAAGTAAACCAGCATTCTGTCAGTATTAGAGCAGCTTGCTAGCTTTGAATTGAGTACTAATTGCAATGGAGAGTAATGTAACTTAGAGTGAGGAATTTCTGGTCATTCTAGGACTGTGAATGGTGGACAGTAGTTGAAGAATTTGATGGGTAGATGACTGCTAAGCCTGCAAGACTGGACAAAGAAGATCATAGATCAGAGCCAGATATGCTGAGTAGGGAGTAAAATAGATGTGCTCAAAAGAGTAGTGTGACTTTTCCTTTGAGCTAAAAGTACCAGCAGGCTTGAAAACAGATATCCCATGATTGTGTGTGGGAGGGGTACAAACAATAATGCTACACACTTTTTATTATTTATGTTTGTTCTTTGAGTGTATAAGGGGCATAATGATTTTAGCATTTGTGACCAATTTAGTGAAGTTGTTGAGTCTGGGCTGAGCTGTTAAATCTTTTTTTCAAAAGTAATATGTACTTTATGTGAAATATTGTTGCATTTAGATATAGTCTGTTTTGTTACTATCAAGAAGCACTGCTCGTTTTATCAATGTTCAAACAATACAATGTTCAACAGAAATGTTAAGAGTGCATACTTTAAGTAAATGTCTTGGGCCAATCCCATTCATAGATTGTTACTAGGCTAATGACTCAGGGCGCCTTTCTAAGCCTAGCCAAGTTTTCCCAAATGACAAGCCATGCTGAGAACATGAATGAGATGAGACTAAAGGACATCAGCAAAGAGGGGCAAGAGAGACAGATTAAAAATCAGATACAGAGGAATTCACGTGAACATTAAAAAAGCAAGAAAATGGAAAAGCCCCATGATCCAGTGTGATGCCACTGGAAATCTGGAAGTTGGGTGGGGGGGGGGGGTTATTAGAGATTTAAGGAAGGTTATTCAGTACAATTCTTGAAGATGAGCAGGTTCCAGCCTCATGGAAGAGGTCATAATAGTGGTGATACGAAAAGAGGTAAGAATTTGTAGACCAGGTCTCATACAGGCCAGAACCAATATTGAAACACGATTATAAACAGTTTATGTCTATCATGGCATGTAGAATATCCTCTTTACTGGCTGGCCTTATTGGCAAAGACCAGTGCGGGTTTGTAACAGGACAACAGACTTTTGATAACATAAACAAAATGATTATGTTACAGATGGAGGCAGAGAAAAGGAAGACATCACTTACATTGCTTCACCTGGATGCTGAGAAAGCATTCAACACAGTCAACTAGGGATATGTATACTCATAGTATGAAGTTCCTGTACAAAGTCTGCTTATAGTGTCTTTGGTGATCTATCCCATCCAACTTGTTTCCATCACCAACTTGAACAGCTGTGGGCTCAGAGTAGAACCCTGATGTAAACCCACTCCCAGTGGGACCCCCTCTGTGAGTGCAAACACTTACTGACCCAGGGCTTTACAGGAGGCACACACTGGTGAATAGATGCAGATATACCCCCTCCCACCATGAAAATAAACCCCTTGGCATCAGAGTAGGCAGGGTCATCATCTCACTTATCAATAGAAAATATCCAGGTTCTGGCAACACGGGAACATTAGTCAATGTGACTAAATGACCTAGATCTAATTTTTACACCACTGAGTGACAATCCATGACACACTGTACAATCTGTGATCCATATTCTTCTGTCTAGGGGATACTGCACACCACAGTTGATACCTAAAATGGTTGGTTTATACAACCCTTCCCCTGATAGCACTCCCTGCAGTCTTTTTTGCTCTCTACAAGTGTTCTATTGGCATGCTTCTCATGTTTGAGGTGGAATTACCTAGCTTGTTTTTGGGAGGTCAAAAGAACCCCATATCCATATGAGGAGAACATTCAAACTCCAGACAGGCATTGGCCAGAGGTCAGGATCAAACCATGTACCTTGTGCTTGGGAGGTGAAGAGCTTAATCTATATGCAAAACATATCTTGAAAACTATGTATATTGTTTTACTACTGATGTGTTGATAACTCACAACATAAATTTTGGGCATGCATTATGTAGACAAGATGCTACATAAACTGAGTACAATATAACTTAGCAGATTATCACTGTGAAATGCCTGCAAAAAGTCTGAATTTTGTATATTTACATATTATACAACATCTCAATCACCCTTTGACAGCTCTTAGAACCCAAATGGAATTTTACTTGAACAATAAGTAATATTTTCACTCAATCCATAAGGACTTAAATACAACTCAAAGATGAATTTGGCAGGGTCATTTTGCTCCTGTCAGTATAAGTGTTTGTTAATATCATCATATTTCCATTGACATACTTAGCACTTTTATAGAGAAATATATATGTTTTTATTTATAATATAGTACCAACAGAGGAAAAATATGTTCTGATAAACTACTGCATTCCCCACACTGTAAAGAAGTTAAATTCTTACCCAATATGAAACAGAAAATAAAATTAATTATCAAATGTTAACAGTGAAATGACTACGCAAGCCACAATCTGGTGCTTACACATTGGCGAGAATATTTCAGTCACTCTCTGGCAGTTCTTGGTAAAGCTTCCAGAAAGTTATACAGAAATCCATAGAAACATAATTCACATAAGACTAGCATTCTTCCTGTAATGACTCAGATGAAAGTTAATTTCAAAGCTGGTTGGGTATTTTTGCCTTTGCCAGTACTGGGATTTTTGGTGGTGGCATCCTTTTCAATAACAGAGAATGCCACCTTGATTAACCTCCCCACAGATATGTTCTGGTTCTGTACTAAATTGACACCCTAAATAGAAGACACACCCCCAAGCCTAATGGAAGCCAAACATGCTGAAACTCATTCAGGTGTAAAAATGAAATTGACTGTTATGTATAACAATGACAGTTGTAGTCTATTGCTTTCCCCCACAGAATAGCTCCAGCCCCAAGTTACTAACTTTGTATACTTCATTTGACTGACAGTGATCAAGTGAAAGAAAATCTGCACACTGTAATATAGTTCAGATTGTTTCTGGCCCTAACATTACATAATCAAGATTACTTAAAGTAGAAAGGGTTGTCACCAAACTTAGGAGCTTATAACAAGAAAAATAACCAGAGACCTTGCAGGGGTTTTAGAGATATTTCAGAAACTTTATGAAAATTTGTATAAAACAAAGAAATGTCGGGATTAAAAAAGAGCACAAGAAGAAATATTTATGGACAACTTGATAATGCCAAGGTTTGAGGTAGATGAGATAAAAATGATGATGTATAATCAGTCTGCAGGAAAGTCTCCCGGAACAGATGGTATTACTGTGGAAGTTTGGAAGGAAGAAAGTGATACTGATCTGGGAGATTTTAACAGCATTTTAAAAGCAAGCGAAGCACCGACATCTTGGAAGAAAGCTGTGGTGGCTGTATTACCTAAGAATGGTAATGACCCAGCAGACCCAGCTACATATTGAACCATTTCAATTTTAAACCATGATTACATGTATTTACGAGCTATAGGAATGGCAAAGGTGTTGCCAAATTTGGTAGATATGAATCCATTTGATTTTGTGGAGGGGAGGCAAACATTTGACAACAATAAAAGCAGTGATGATCCAGACGGAAACCAAATGTTAGAACATACCTCTGTTGTTGGTGGGGCTTGATGCAGAGAAAGAAATCAACAGAGTAAGCTGGGATTTTATGAGTAGGGCAATGTAAGCTTTTGTATTCCTTGGTGGAATAATAAGGTTAATTAGTAGGATATATGAAGGATCAGAGGCAGGAAGTATAGTGAGAAGGTTCCTCTCTGATAGGTTGTGTTTGAACAGAGGAACCAAGCAGGGGAGCCCTCTTTCCCCTTTGTTATTTGCTTTATATTTAAAGTCATTGACAAAGAAACTAAGGGACTCATAAATTCATAAATTCAAGTATACAATTAGCACAGTAAACAAGAAAAGTTGGCTTTATTTGCAGATTATGTTATTTTGGACCTGATAAATTTAGAAAAGGCCATATCAGTGCTGTAGGACATTTTGAGTCTTTTCAGGATACAAAATTAGTGAAGATAACACAAGGGAGACGCTTTAGCTGAGAATCGAACAGGACAACGTCTTACTGTGAGGCGACAATGCTACCGCAGCACCACCACCGTTGCAGTGGCTATAGCCCTTGTTTTATCTTCACTAATTTTGTCTTTTCAAGATACAAAATTAGTGAAGATAAAACAAGGGCTATAGTCACCGCAGCGGTGGTGGTGCTGCAGTAGCATTGTCGCCTGACGGTAAGATGTCGTCCTGTTCGATTCTCAGCTAAAGCATCTTCTGTGTGGAGACATGCGTGAATGGGTGTTACCTTCGTTGAAGGTTGTGCGTCAGGGCTGGCAACTCAGTATGTAAAAATCTACTGCCAATCATTAGCGGACCGGAGTTCTGCTGTGGCGACCCCTAACCCTAAAGCCGAAAGATACAACAAGATATAACAAAACAAGGACTATAGCAGTTAATTATGTACTCACACAATAACTGATGAATACTCATGTTTATTGGGACATAATAATATGAAGTGTTTAGGTTTATGCATTAATAAAGTTTTTGTTATGGCAGCTAAGGATATGTGGGAAGAGAATAAACAAAAGCTAATACAAAAACTGAGAAACTGGAATCTCTTGTTTATGGATATGGATAAAAAAATACAAGCATGAGAATATTTTAGTCCCTTTAGTTTTACATATAGGTCAAGCACTTTTTTATCAACCAGAGGAGACGTTTTGCACAATAATTAATAAAGAGTTGAAGGAATTTATCTGGGAGAGAAAGAGGACAACAATTAAGTTGAATAAGTCAATCCTTCCAATAGAACAAGGTGGTATAAGATATCATACCTCTCATATGTCCAGATTTTAGCAGAATGCCCAGATTTTTGCCAAACATTTTTTGATTTGTTCTTCATAAGATTTGTGGTTTTCTGGCAAATTTCTGATCATTGAGGACATTAAATAATAATAAATAATTACAGACATTTGAGTTTTAGACGTTGTATCCTTCAGAAAATATATAATAATGCAAAACCTGTTATGGTAACAACTTTCTAAGTTTATAAGCGCAATATTTAAAATCTACCCCTATTTTTGGGCCTTTGTCCCCCATTATTTCTGGCTTTGTCCAGATTTCTTGCATTGAAAGGTTGAGTGGTATGATTACATGATTTGAAGGGATATTTTAAAGCTACACAGTCAAGACTCATATACATAATACAAGCAGAAGATTATAATTAAAAGTTGAAAGAGGTGATGATGATGAAATGGGGGGGGTCAAGAAATAAGGACAGATTGAGATTTTGGATGCAGATCCTTAAGGAAAATAATAAGAACCATACAGAATATTATATTTATAAAGTAGTTTAAAATATTATAACAACTAAGCCAGCAACAAAATGGTGATTTTTGCCAATAGGCATGACTGCAAATAAGGGTAGAGGAAATAGGCAAGAGGGGGATGGGATTTACTGGAGAAACCTTACAAAGGGACCAAGGTAATGAGAGCAAATAAGTAGAGAGGGAAAGGGAATAGAGTTGGATGAGGCCAAGGAGACATTTGGGCTGCAGGCTAAAGACTGCTTTTGATATCAGAATATAGGCACAGAGAAAAGGAGAGGAGAAATCATAAGTGAAAGACCTGCTCTGGTCAAGTTTTTAATTGAGTCTAGAACAGGTTCCTGTTAAAAAGAGGTAATTAGCAGGGCATATACAATACTGCATGATAACTATAAGAATCTATCAGAGGAGGTTAGAAAAGATTGGGAAGAGAGACTGGAAAAGTAGTTTATTAGGGAACAATGGGAGGACATATGTATAACTCAAAAGTATGCAGCAAAACCCAGAAAGTCTAGGATTTTTGCTTAGAATTATTTGTATAGGTATTTTGACCCCCCAAGTAGACTTCAAAGAATTTTTTCCTCAGGCAGACTGCAAATGTTGCAGGTGAGATGGGGAAGAAAGTGCTAACTGGGTATACGTGTTTTGGGAGTGCAATGAGTTGTCAGATCTTAAAAATACCCTTCCAGGTAGCTGATCAGAAATATTGAGTAAGCAAGTGGCTGTAACCAAGGAAATAATTCTTTTGAGCAGAGCTACATGATCTGAATTGCCTAGACACAGCAAGACCTTGTTAAGTTTAATTCTGTTGGCTGACAAAAAAGCAATTACTAGAAAATAGAAATCAATGTCTAAACAAACGCTATTTGAAGTACTGAATATTGTAAATGAGATAAAAGAACTGGAAGAGAGATCTTTAGAAAAGGGAAGAAGCACATTTCATAGAAATAAATGAAATTTGTGGAAACAATACATGCAGAATAATGCTCTGGAGTAGGAGTGAGGTTCAATAGAGGGCAGGACCTGAGCAATTTATGTAATGATTGATTGATGATAGTTATAAAGAAAGAAACAATGTGATCTATAATGTAGGTAAATGAAAAATGTTAAAATGTTTTTTTCCTTTTCTATTAATGTATGTTTACCTTTGTCTTAAGTGATAATTTAATAAATATGTTAAAAATGTGATTATTTAACTGCAGTCAAGGGACAGTGAAACAGTTGCTTTCAGGTACAATCAGTTTCCTCCTCTACCAAGAATAGCAAATGTTTGTGTCCACCTCTGATGATTTCCTGCAATCAGATGAAGGAAATGTTTACTTGTAGTACAATATTTGTATACAACGCGGTTTCATCATGCCTTACTAGCATCTTGTCTCTGTGACTTCCAGACTGTGAACTTCATCATCTACATCTAGTCTAAGCCTCTAGTGTCAGCTGAGTGGATGGTATATCAGGTTTTCAGCATATCACATTGGTACTCCTGAATCATAACTGGCTTTCCATTCATTTCACACTACATACAATGTTCTCATTCCTTCCTTTCTTACAATATATGACATGGGCCTCCCAACTGAAAGAGCTAGTTCTACCATATTATCCAGTCTCTAGCCTCTATTCATCTGCCAAGAGCCATCATTAGTTAGGAGGATGCAAATTAAATCTGAGATTCGACACTTTACTTATCATGGTACCTTTGTAATCTCCTACATAAGCTGGTTAAGGTTGCCATGGTACTCAGAGGTTTTGAAACATCTCTGAACAAGTACCTTTTTAATTTCACTTATTGATTCTATTGCTTATCTGTTCATGGGTTGGTACTAGGCTATCGGCCCTAGGACCTATACAAGCCTAGCCATAACAATTCCCTTCCTATTTCTTCCCACAATATTTACTTCCCAGGACCCCTGTCTAGAAGGGCGACCGACATGATCCCCAGGGTGAATTTCCTATCTCCCATCCAATCATCAAGGTTCCTTTTGAAGAGGGTCAAAGAGGTGCTCTGCTTGGCATGTATGGGCAGTCTACCCCAGAGCCTAGGGAGTCTCTGGGTCAGGAACCTATCCCTCCAGCATGTTTTGTTCATTGCAATGACAAGGTTTACATCCCTGGAGCGTGTGGCTCTGAGGTATTGGGATTTCTTTAAGTGTAGCATGTCCAACAGCTCTGGGTTTGACATGGCCTTGTATGTTAAGCAGAGGTCGCCTCTAAGTAGATGATATGCGGCAGAGTATAGCTGAAGTTTTCTTAGACGGTCAGCATAGGGCATCTGCTTTAGGCCTGTGATTCTTTTAGTGAGGTATTCCTGCGGCCTTTCCAGTTGTTGCAGATGTCTTGAGAGGTATATACCAAATGGGGCATTGTATTCTATAACTGGTCTCCTGGGGTGCCTTCTGTGTGGAGTCTGCATGTCCTCCCTGTGGTCGCGTGGGTTTCCTCCAGGTGCTCCAGTTTCCTCCCACATCCCAAAGACATGCAGTAGGTGGATTGGACACTCTAAATTGGCCCTAGGTGTGAGTGTGTGCATGTGTGTGTGCCTTCTTTGGAAGGTTGGGCGCCGGGCTGGTAACTCGATACCGTAAAACTCCACTGCCAATCATGAGCAGACAGATGATCCACTGTGGCGACCCTTAACCAGGAAAAGCCAAAAGAAGAAGAAGGAGATTCAATAACTGGTCTAATGAGGGATGAGTACAGTGGGACAATGACCTCCTTTTTTCTGGATGAAAAGCCCTTAGTGATGAGGTGTGCTACATAAAAGGATTTCCTGACTGTTGTGGCGATGTGGTTATTGAAGGTGAGACCACTGTCCACCTGTGTCCCTAGGTCTCTTATCACACTTTTGGTGTTTAGTGTACTGCCACCTATGTGGTAATTCACAGGTACATGTTTTTTCCCAAAGGGGATAACTATACATTTCTTGACACTGAGCTTGAACCCATGGCTCTGGCACCAATCATCTGTTTCTTTAAGGCCTTTTTGTAGAATATCCACATCATTTGGGGATTCTCCCAGTTTGCAGTCATCTGTGAACTTTGTTAGCCAGAGTCACTTAGTGTTGGCCTGTACTTCAGAGAAGTAGATGCCAAACAAGAGTGGTCCCAGGACTGAACCCTGAGGTACTCCACTTGTCACTTGTCTGGAGCTGGATTTGGAGCTGGCTACTTTTACAGTGTGGGTTCTGTCAATAAGCCAGTTGGCAACCCACTGAGTGATGTAGGGATTAATGCCCAGCTTACTAAGTTTATCTATGATTTCAGAGTGGGGGATGGTGTTGAAAGCCTTGTTGAGGTCCAGATAGGCTGTGTGGACCACCTTACCCTTGTCCACAGCTCTGGAGACTGATTTGAAGAAGTCAATCAGGTTCAGGAGACAAGATTGTCCCTTCACAAACCCAAACTGGGTGGGGTCCAGTGTTTGAGAGTTACCAATGTCTTTGTTTATAAGTTCCCTGATAATATGTTCCATGGCCTTGCAGATCAGGCTTATCAGACTGATGGGGCAGTAGTTGCCAGGATCCAAGGTGGATCCCCTCTTTTGGAGTGGAATAACTGTAGCTTTGTGCCACACTGTTTCCCTCGGTTAAAACATTCTTTATGTTAATATTTTATTGGTTTATACAGTATGTATTTTATCTGAATGCTGTTTTGATTTATGCCTAAATACTTATTTATTGTATTGTATTTTAGTCATACTTAAATAGACCTATATCTAAAGTGGAATATTTGATTTTTATGGGGATAAAAGTTTAAACTGTTTGCCTTGCTTTAAAGTATAAAATGGGAACATTTTTATCTAAAAGAGAGTAATTTTTGGATTGTTAGTCAAGCTGAACATTACAGAAATAGGTCAGCAGTTACATTCTTTGCCTATGCATTCCCACACAGTGGAAGGGAGTAATGGCTTGCATAGTGTAAGCACAATCCTGAGATGTAGCATTTCTGAATCATGAACCAGCATATTCTCTATTATGCACTTTCAAATCTATTGTGTTTTATTCCCTGTGTAAGCAAGTTTAGAATCTCTCACATGTTTTTATACAAAGGACAAATTTTACTTGAAATGCAAGAGCCAAAAACAAAAAAGAAGAAGAAGAAAGTGGAGGAATAGTTTATTTCTGCGGGGCAATATTTCTTTTTGTTAGCTATTCTGACTTGCTCAAAGTATTGCAAATGTCCTGGATGCAGTTTAATGAAAATAATAATTTGACAATTTTTTTTTTTTTTTTATCAAATTGTAAGGACACTGAAACAAAATCTGTTCTGACGTGCTATAACTTCACAGTAGGTTACATTTAGTTTGGCAGTTGTAGTCTTATAAGATTTTTACTCTTTGATTAAGGGAAGTGTTGATATGCAGAGGTCGATGTAGTGATTGCCAGTTTTTCTGCACTTTGATATAGTTAACTAAAGTTATTGTATGTATGTATGTGTGTGTGTGTGTATATGTATATATATATATATATATATATATATATATATATATATATATATATATATATTTAATTTATCCTTGCCTTTGTGACCCAAGTCAGCCATGCCTGAAAATCAAACATGTCCATGAAAACAATTTCACTTATCCAGTCAACAAATGAATAAATTAAATAAAAAATAAACTAACCTTACACTTAGAAAAATATACAAATTCACTATATATCTAACTCGTATCTGATTTGTGACAATATTGTATAATATTTAAAATATTTCTTTTTACTTACTAATAAAAGTGATATTTTATGTTATTTTAGCTGTTAAAATAAAAAAGACAGTTTTAACAAGTGCATTGTAAGACACATACATTGATGAAAAATAATTTGTTTTTACTAACACCACCTAGTACATGCAATACACAGCTGATTATCCAGATATCGATTCCTGGAAAAGTTAGAAGACAATCTCCAGCCTTCATAGTAATATTGTCCTCTGAAAGTAGTGCCAGATCCATGTCAAAAAGAGCAGAACAAGTTCAGAAATGCCAAAATTCTAACACTGCCAAAACATTTCGTTTAGAAAATAAAAAGTAAATTTTTCTCTAAACGTATGGCTGCAAATATAAAAAAAAATAAATATAAAAACTGTCAAAACTTAAGTATATTGTATTGGTATAACATGATACTTAAAGCAGCTTCGCCTTTGACAGCTTGAAATACAAACCCTTAAAACACTGCTGCTTGTTTTTAATTCCTTGCCACTGTTCCTTTGATTATGCATAACATCTAAAAGCTTATAATCATAGAGGAATAGTATTTTAATGAATCAAACTATCCACACTGTAAAACAAGCATCTTTGCAAGGATGTAATCCCATCTTCACCTTCACCCCCTTACAATCTGAGGTCAGGCCATGTAAGAGAAGTAGCAAAACTGAAATATCTAATGAAAAACTGTCCCCCCCCCCCCCCAACCTGTGCACCCTTGGGCTTAGATTAGCACACAATACTGGAAGGAACAACATATCAGTACAATTACTGAACAAACAGGAATGAGGAAAACAGAAGGATCCATGGTCTTAACAGACAGTTGAAGAGAATTTTTTTCTGTGTAAGAGTACTTTTATGGAGCAGTCATTTCTGTCACGATCCAGTTCATTAAAAAGACCATTTTGTCAAGTCTGTTCCATACGTTCAGAAGTGGAATGATCCAAGAATTAATATATTAAAGTAAGGTGGTGTTGTGGTAAGTAAAGCCTCCACACAAGGGAAAGCCATACTCCCTTAAGGGAGACAGGAGTGCAACTTTTCTTCAAAAAACCTTGGGTATTCTACTTTAGAGAGAACAAACAGTGAACTGACATTTTGACAAAGTGGTTCTCAAAGAACTTGACTAAATCTGATTTTTTTTTTACATATTATTAAATGTTATGGGACAATTATGTAAAAATGAAAATGTTCACCTTACAATTCAGGGCACTTGCATTCTACTGTATTTGAAACTAGGAATACAACCTAAGGAAATATTGTTGTTGAATATCATAATGCCATCCCTAAAAAAAATTGTAGAATATATGAAAACTGGGTACTGAAAATTAGGCAAAAAGTAGGAGAAAAAATAACGTAATGTGGTTATTAATAGGATGCAAACCTTTGGATAAATGGTCAGTGGTAAATGTGTTAGGAGAGATTTTGAAAAAAAAAAGTTGCAACAGCAAAAGTTTAATTTACTGGTACTACTGTGGATATTTTTCATTTCTTAAAAGTATAGAACTTTTATCACTTTATCAACAGGAAACACTGTAAAGGTAAGGAATACTATATTTTTTGGTATATTTAGTAGCTTTGTGGATAGTTTTACTAACATTCATAAATTTCACCATGCAATTCACTTTCTTTAGAATGGAGTACTTCTGTACCAGTGAAATGACTATATCATGAAAATGATTTACAGACTGAGTAAAAGACAGGTTTGCTAATTATTTCAAAGCAAACAACATTGCAATTTTCGGAAAGTAACTATATAGATTAGGTGTTCTTAGTTGTTTAGTAAGAACTCTTGATCTGGTCATCATGATTTCCTGCTACTCAATGGAGCATACAATAGTCAGAATCAGAATGAATCATGGATGCATATCACAGAGAAGTTTATTGTGGGTAAGCAGTACAAAGCAAACCCATGAGGAATGCTTAGGAAAATGTGAAAAAACAAGATTAACAACAGACCATGGAACAAAGGGAAAAGCATATATCACACATACTTTGCATGTATTGTGTCAAACCCAAAATGTAGCATCTGCTTGCCAAAGAGCTATGATAAATGACCAGCATAAATACAAGATGCATCTGCCCATCATTTAGTGACCCACCAGTGTAGACAGAAGATGTAGCTAGCTGCCATTAAGTGACTCAAAGTACATGTAGCTCATATTTGTTTTGCTCCTGGTCATACTTAACAAACACAGATGGCAACACAGTAAGACACAATTCTATAAGTTTCTAAGCTGTATAAGAAATATATGAGTTTTATGCACACTATACTTTCTGATTATTTATTCATTTGCAATAGCCTCTTTCTCCCATTCAGAGTCTTGGCAGAGCTGGAGTCTATCCTGGCACTCAGCAGGTGTAAGACAGAAATGCAACACCACTCCATTCTACTGCAGAATTTACACACACACACACAGACACACACACTATTCACAAACAATTTGAAGGATCACTAATCCACCTACATTATGCCCATTAGAATGTGAGAGGAATCCAGATCACCAGACAGATTCTCACATGAATATAAGAAGGGCATGCAATCTTTGTAGATGAGGCACTGCAGTTAGGAGCTGAACCAGGTAACTAACCAAGCAGTATACCACTGTATTACCCACATCCAATAACCCAGTCCTATTTAAGTTGAATGAAAACCCACAATGTATTAAATAATGTTAATGTCCTTTAGTATAATCCAGAATAAACTTCAATAGCATAATTCCTCAAAGTGTTCAGTACACTGTAGGAACATTTGAAGCCAGTGATACTGTAAAGTGTGGTATTGTGCAGTACTATACCACCATCTGCAAATTTTAAGAATGAGAAAAATGCTACCTTGGGTAGTCTCAGTCAAAAGGGAAGAAATACAATAGACAGTCATACCCACTGCCTTTATACAGCGTGACAGCAGTAGATAGAATGTGTGGCTGGTCCAGATTAGTCATGTGTTATAGGACTGAAATCTCAAGGTGTTTGTTAGGCATGAGCAGTATGTGCCAAAATTCCAGCCTGCAGAGTCTATCCCTAGTACTGGATGTACTAAGGCAGGAATGTGAGTGCAGGTCATGTTCCAACATGCACACAATATTGCCCAGTATGAAAAGTAACTGTAATTGCAGTGACACAGTCCTATATGCATCTCCACAGGATGTCAGCAATATAGGATATGGAGGACACCAATGGAGGAATCAATGCAAGACAGATGAAGGCAACCCCCAAATGGTGAGTACTGTACTGTTTTACACTTGTGTACAATATATGTCCATGGTATTTGCCACATATAACAATACAGTTTGCACCTATAAGAAAGCAGAAAAAGAGCTTCATTGGAAACAATAGTTTTTCAGTCACCTTTCCTCAAAAATGGCTATGATAGCCCTTGCAACACAACACTAGACTTCACAAGACCTACACAATGTTGCTATTCTATACAACAAGGGGAGTACTGAGGAAGAAGTGACGGGTGTCAGATAAGGGAAGCCACACACACAAATGTACCAATGGCTTGGCACCCACAGATTACCCAGTATCTAGTGACAGTGGCAAAAAAACAGTACAGTGGTATGAAAAGGCAATGCACAGTAATGCAAAGGTCTAGCAAAATAACATTAAGCACAGTCATGGAAAGGTACAGGGAAATTAAAAAAACAGGTTGAAAGCAGCACTGCAGATAAGGAAAGATGCTAGGAAGGATGGAATAAAGAAACAAGATGTAAACAAGGATTGAGAGGTGAAGGGATTGAATATATAAACAGGCCTTGAGGATCATGATGCAAAGACAGAGAGCAAGTGACTGCAATAGTTTAGTTATTTTAACAAGCATGCCCATGTGTGTGTGTGTGTGTGTGTGTGTGTGTGTGTGTGTGTGTGTGTGTGTGTGTGTGTGTGTGTGTGTGCATATGTGTACACACACACATATATATATATATATATATATATATATATACATACATACACATATATACACATATACATACATAAATACAGAGAGACTGAAACATTCCATGTAATTAAACATTTGTAATAGAGAACACATTTAATGCCAGCAGAAGTGACTGAATATTCATTTGAACACTTCTGCCAGCATTACTTTGTGAGAGATTGTGGAACAGCGGGGAGTGGGAATTTGCTCTTTTTCTGCTGTTGTGCAGTCTCCAAGTTCATATATATAATCAGCAAGTGGTAGGAGGGAGTGGTTTCCCCATACAAAAAAAAAAAATATTTTGATATTTTTCATTTTGAAATGTTCTGTCATGTGATATTGTTTTGCTTCCATGTTTGAAAGTACATCTGCATATATATCTGTATAAAATCAACAGAACACCAGTGCAACCACCACCCACCATGGCAATGTGCATAAAAACATACTTTAATAAATAAATATATATATCTATATATATATATATATGTGTGTGTGTGTGTGTGTGTGTGTGTGTGTGTGTGTGTGTGTGTGTGTGTGTGTGTCTTATAGATTGCTGCTACCCTGTACTAAGACATTTTGCTTTCTTGTTCATCTGGTATCAAATATCAGAAATGGTCCCACTATGCTAGCAATCATGTCTATGTATATACGTGTAAGTCATCATTGTGTTTGCTGCCTCTACACTGTCAAAAGTCAAACATTTGATTATAGTTTATTCAGTTATTTTTTTTATGTTTTACATTATTTCTCTTACCATGTATATCCAGTTCATATTTGCCAATGGCTCAGATTTTAGCTGAGAAAGGTCTTTGAGCCAGATCACTTGCCCCGCTAATATTACAAACAAATAAAAAAAATAGGACTATACAAAGAAGAGTGCTGTAGAGATAGATGGCAGCCCTGAATGAACAGCCCAAAGGCAGTGCTGCAGTTATCAAAAGACAAGAAGAGAAACAGAACAGTACTATGAAAGGTAATGAGGAAATGGCAGGCAATATGAGGAAAGTGTTATAGAGGACGGCAGAGAGAATAACAGAACAGCCAATGCTAGTGTCAGAGGTGAAGGAGAATAATTATGCAACAATCAGGAGAATTTAGGAAAATACTGCATAATGTTGATGGAGGCAATTAAAACCAGGCTGGGGAATGTGCTGCAAAAATGGATTGGTGGATGAAGGGAATGGACAGAAATGGTAAGGGTGAGGCTGCAGAATGTGGCAGAAGGACTGAACAGCGGGCACTGGACAGTGCTGCAGACTAGAATGGAAGGAATGATGAAACAGACTGGCTACAGTACTGTAAAGCAGAGGTCAATATGTAGAATCAGGCTCAAGAAACTTGCAGATGTGAGGGAGAGAATAAAGAAACTGTCTGAGAGAGAAAACCCAAAGGACAGGACAAAGACTGCACTATTATGATACGAACAGTGCAGCGAAAATATTTGACAAGACCACTGCAGAGAGATTAGCATTGGGGATAAATGAACAGGTGATAGATAATGCTACAAGGAATGTCAGAAGAAAAATGCAAACAGTAAAAAGGGGAGTGTGAATGAAGAGGATGTCGGCAGTGTCACAAAAATAAAGGGGAAGATAAAGGAACAATTATGGGCACTATTAAGAATGAAAGTATGGGCACTATTAAGAATGAAAGGGCAATGAAATAACATGCTGTGAATAATAGCAATGAGATAGGTGTCCGGAAAGGAAACTGCAGTGTAAGAGGGAGTGAAGGAACAGCGTGCAGACAGTGTAGCAGGAGTCTAAGAGGGAGTGAACAAGTAGCCTACAGACTGTGCAGCAGGAGTGTGAGAGGGAGTGAAGGAACACCCTGCAGACTGTGCAGCAGGAGTGTGACAGGGAGTGAAGTAACACCCTGCAGACTGTGCAGCAGGAGTGTAGGAACAGACTGCAGACTGTGCAGCAGGAGTGTGGGAGGGAGTGAAGGAACAGCCTGCAGACTGTGCAGCAGGAGTGTGAGAGGGAGTGAAGGAACACCCTGCAGACTGTGCAGCAGGAGTGTGACAGGGAGTGAAGGAACACCCTGCAGACTGTGCAGCAGGAGTGTGACAGGGAGTGAAGGAACACCCTGCAGACTGTGCAGCAGGAGTGTGAGAGGGAGTGAAGGAACACCCTGTAGACTGTGCAGCAGGAGTGTAGGAACAGACTGCAGACTGTGCAGCAGGAGTGTGAGAGGGAGTGAAGGAACACCCTGCAGACTCTGCAGCAGGAATGTGAGAGGGAGTGAAGGAACAGCCTACAGACTGTGCAGCAGGAATGTGAGAGGGAGTGAAGGAACAGCCTGTAGACTGTGCAGCAGGAGTGTGAGATGGAGTAAATGAACAGCCTGGAGACAGTGCAGCAGGGATGTGAGACAGAGTGAAGGAACAGCCTGCAGAAAGTGAAGCAGTAGGAGTGAAGGGACAGCCTGCAAACTGTACAACAAGAGTGTGAGATGGTGTGAGGGAACAGCCTGCAGACTGTACAACAGGAGTGTGAGATGGCATGAAGGAACAGCCTGCAGACTGTACAACAGGAGTGTGAGATGGCGTGAAGGAACAGCCTGCAGACTGTGCAGCAACATTGTAAGAAAGTGCAGCAGGAGTGTGAGACAGAATAAAGGAACAGCCTGGAGAAAGTGCATCAGGAGTATGAGAGGGAGTGAAGGAACAGCCTGCAGACATTGCAGCAGGAGTGTAAGAGGGTGTGAAGGAACAGCCTACATACTGTGAAGCAGGAGTGTGAAATGGAGTGAAGGAACATCCTGCAGACTGTGCAGCAGGACTGTGAGAGGGGGTGAAGGAACAGACTGTCAGCAGTGCTGCAGAAGTGGTGGAGAAGATGAAGCGGTGGCGAGGAATGTTAATTAAAGATGTATGAAGCTGAACAGTGAAAAAATCAACGTATGTATTGGACATTAATTGACTGCAGGAATGATAAAATTAGCAGTGAATATTTTTGCTATATGGTAATATGCTTTATAAGAAACCTGAGTTGAGTATTTTCACTAGAAGACCCTTGTATAGTCTCTTTATATGCTTCTCCCTTTAAGTGTAGATAGAAAAATCATGTAATTACCCAAAGCTTTGATATGCAAGCATAATGATGTAAAAGTTACAATGGCTATGAAAGTCCACCCAGTAATGTCGTCACTAATATGTAAATACAGCTGAGATCAGAACTATGGAATTCTGTTCTGTTCTGGAACAGAACTGTAATCCAAACTATACTGTTATTATTTTATTTTTTATTTTGCTTTTATTTACTGGGTTTAGTAAAAAAAAAAATAACCTTTTCAGAGGATGCCTGGGGAGAAAAGCTCCAACACATTACAAACATTTTTAAACAGGTATTCAGTAATACATATGAACAGACATTAATTAATATACATTAACAATTTCACATTCATTTTCTAATTATATTACATTCATATGAAAATAGAATCAAATGCTGTAGTATAAAATATATTTATGCATTCGTAAATGTTGAATATTGAGCATTTGAAGACATGTATTATTGGGTTTGTCAAATAGATAATAGATCACGTGATTAGTGTTTTGAAATTCAAAGGAATGGAGGTGATGGACGGAACTAGTTAGGGCAGAAAATGTTAATACTATAGTTAAAATGTAAAGCAGTTTTGGAGACTGTTACACATACAGTTATCATAAGGTTTATATTAGAATTATAGAGGTGGAGGGTGAGCAGTATCACAAAATATTGTATATGCTGGTAGATGCTAGTAAAACTATTCGGATATTGGTGAAGACTGGTTGCGGGGTATGGGATTTTGAATAAAGAGAAATGGTTTAATGATATGGTAAGCTGAAGATAACATCAGCCTTTATCCTAGAGATGTACAGGAGTAGAGCCACTGATCGAGAGGTGAAGATTTAGTTACATTTTCAATACGTTTACATTCTGAATGGATTTAAGTGGTATTCGGGTGTGGTCCCATAGTTTAGCTACATTATTTGAATATGGAGCGTCATCTGCAGTATTAGATGATTTGTTTATGGTGATTAATGATTTTTCTCTTGAGCATAAAATTCTACTGGGGAAGTCATATTGCATGACATTGTTAAGGGCTGGGTAATTGTCTGGTTTATAGAGAAGTCTGTGTATTGTAGCTAGCTGAGAAAGAGTTAGGCAGTGTGGTAGTTCTAAACATTTAATTCTCCGTGAGCTAGGCAGTGGTGTGTTCTATTGTTATAGTTTACTGCAAATTTGTTCTATTTTACTATATCATTGCTCCAGTCTGGACAGTTGTGAGATTTGAAGTTTAGTAAAGACTGGGGCAGCATAAAAGAGATATGGCAGCAAAAATAGTAGAGGCGATACATCTTCTGGCCATGTCAGCGAGCAAAGCTTTTTTATTCTGTATAGTGTGCCTACGTTTTTATGATTTTTTTTAACCATGTGTGATACATGCTGGTAAAATTTCAACATTCTCAATTATTCTGTGAATTTTCCATTTGAAGATGCTAATGCAGAGTAAAGATGGATATATGTGCATTACCTGAACATACAGTTGTTTTCCATTAACATTAAGATGCTGGTTTGACAGTGCACTTCCTTTATGTGTCTTACATGAAGATCAAATGCTAAGATGTGTAAGCATGATCTTAAGGCAGCTGTTTTGCTGTAGTATTGCATTACATTACTGTAGTGCATGAAACATTGTCATTACCTTCTAAAACTGGCAAAAAGATAAACTTGTTAAGCAGATCCCTAACATGAGATGTGATCTTAACACTTAGGAGTCTTTAACAAAACCTTGTTAAGTACCCTAAAGTGCTAAGATTGGGTGTCACACTAGTGAGTAACAGTGGACAGGACCAAAAAATAAGGAACAGCAGCAGAAGGAAGAATAAAGTGTTTCTCATCTTTTAAAGCTGTTACTTTTGCAGTGGGCACTTAAATTCCATCTTATGTCTGTTTCACAGAGCCAAGTGCTTTACCAGCTGTCAAAGGCTTTAAAAGCCAGTAAAAGTCTGTTTCACAGAGCCAAGTGCTTTACCAGCTGTCAAAGGCTTTAAAAGCCAGTAAAATTATTTGTGCTTGTGCACTTTTTTCTGTAACTGATAGTACATGGAGCAGCTAAAGCTCCATGTACTCCAAAGAATTATGATTGGATCACCAATCATAACCCTTTATTATACATTATTGGCATGGATCCTAAGATTGATCTCTCAAGCTTCACTCTCAAAGGAAATTTCCTGGCATCCATATTTGATTATAATCCTCTATATTTATCCTTGTTGTAAGTGTCCACCTATGGCTATACCTCATAGACGCAAGCAAATATAAAGCATACAGATAGCAAGAAAAATGGAAATAAGAGCAGAAAATCAAAATCGGGTATTAACAACAGACTTGAGTACTTTGTGATTTATTAATTTTAAAACTAAATGTATGCAAGTTCATGGAGTACAGAGATCTGGATACAGGAAGTAGAGCAATTACAAATTCAACAGCAAAGTTGCAGAATCAGCCAGATAACTGAAATATTAACTATTTTAAAAATGTGGCACAATATATAAATGTTCGCATAAAACAAGTAGATATAGCATATAAAAAGTAAGAATGATTCTAAAGCAGAAGAATCAATAGTGGCAAAACATCTTTATGAATACCAAGCTTCCTTTAGTTTGAAACATCTGTGGATATTCACTGATCAGATCCACAATATTTAAATTGTACATCCAGATTTTAAATTTATGTTACTACTTAAAATAACAGCAGACATCAGAGTAAAAGAACTGCTAATAAATATGACTGGAGACAATATTTTCAAAATGCACAAAACTCTAGCAGCCAGTACAGATACTTATGATGATGTACATAGAAAATTACAGAAATATGCTGAATAAAAACAAATGAAATCTGTAATTTGTGATTATATCTTTTTAAAAGCAAAATAACAGCAACATCAGAATCTAAGTAAAGATTACACAATGTTAAAAAATCTAGCAAAGGCATTTGCCTAATTTAAATAATGAATGAAAATTACACTGTATAAAATGCATTTCAAATGGCTACATAGACATACAGTATAACTTATCGAATATAAATCTGCAGTCTATAACATAATAAAATGTTCTTCAGATGGTAACATAGAAAACTACAGATTTATCATTATTTGTCAAACACTTTTTGTCTAATGGACAAACAATGAAAAAAAATTACTGAAAGCCACTTTCTGTGAACAGCTTTTTAACCTTTCTTTTCAGGGAGGCAAGCCCCCCTGCACCTCCACATCCCCCTAAATTATACATACCAACCCCATGGATGCACAACCATGCAGAAAGAGACATACCACCTGTTCACTGAGAGTGGCTTTAAAAGATAAAGCCATCAGGTTGTTGTCAATCAGACAGTGTTAGCCAGTTTTCAATCCCTTTCAACTTTCTGGTTTAAAAGCCCGTGTTTGCGCGCTGCACAGCACCACTAAGCTGAGATAAACTGTTACCGGTGCCATAAAGTCTGCTCTTTAATTTTTCCCTTAGATCTTGCTAGTCCTCTTTTCTCTTCCACTTTAATTAGTTAATTTGCCAAGCACTTCATCAGGCTGTTTGTAGCAATTATTGTAGCACACGTAAGTGCTATCAGCACTAGATGTACTATAAGGAAACATTTCCAGTACTTAGTAATGATGACCATCCCTCCTGGCAGGTCTAAAGGACAGTTCCCTGTGCTTTCTCCTATTAACCTGGTGAACTTGGGCATTCTGAGGCAGTGTAGCAACTGCCTCATGTACACAGATAACCCTCTCCTCTTACCTCCCAACACTCAGACTTGTGAGAGATGCACTTATATCTCCAAACTGGAAAACATGCACTCTCCAGCCAAGACTGGAATAGCTGGTTAAGAGGAGAAGGTCAACACTTGCACCACACCACATGGTACACACAACCCTCCAGAACATCCACCATCACAGCTCTCACATAAAAACACAAACCACACACTACCTTTCATGGAGGCGCTCAATAGAAATCTACCTAAACAGCAGAGACCTCCAAGGCAGAAACACACTCGACCACCACAACACAGCACAAACCACAAGACACATAGCTCATCTACACAGTGTGCCCCTCAACCTAAGCCCCTAAGGCAAAACACCTTGCCCAATACACTAATCACAGGTGACTCAATAGTGAGGTACATAAATGTCCCACTCACTAGGTTGAATAAGGAGAAGGTAACAGTCAGCTGGATATCAGGTGCCAGAATCTGACACATAACACATGCATTGAGGTCATTCCACAACAAGTACAAGTATGACTCTGTCATTGTCCATGTGAGTGTGAATGACCTGAGATGCACCTCCCTGGACTACATGAAAAGAGACATGGTGGAGCTCTCAGATTATGTGGCCCTGGCAGGTATGACCCTAGGTCTGAGCAGCATCCTACTGTTACCCAGAATGATATCGCAGTACAAGCAGAAAATGACTGACTTCAACAATTGGCTAAGTTTCTGGTGTCATTCTAAAGGTATCCAGTATCTGTTTGTTTGGGATGACATGACTGAAAACCTCGATGCTTTGCCAGAGACGGCCTGCATCTGTCACCCCTGGGTTTCCGGGTACTGGCTAATGCTCTTGCCACCCTATAGTCCCTTTTTTAGGCGGTCTTCCAAAGACCAAATTGCCACCATTTTTCTTCTTCTTTTTTGGCTTTTTCATGGCTAGGGGTCACCACAGCGGATCACCAGTCTGCTCATTATTGGCAGTGGAGTTTTTACGGTGTCGAGTTGCCAGCCCAGCGCCCAACCTTAACAGCTATAAATAAATGCAATCTGAGGGTCATGCTGCTCAATGCTAGAAGTCTAAATCTCAAGATGCACTTGCTCGAAGCTACCTGGCTATAACTCATTCCACACCTTTCAGCCCCAGAACATGGACCAAAGCTCCAAAGGTGGTGGTGTCTACATATTCATAAAGGATATGCACACCTACAGACTAGTAGCCCAGCATAATGCATCTGAGATACTTCAGGTGCAACTAACACTGGGTAAGATGGTGATTGTCCTAAGACTCTCACTCCATGTTCCTAAGCATCCTGGAATCTATTAGGGTCCAACCCAACACTCTCATACTAGTTGACTTCAAATATTCCTCCATCATCTGGGAAAACTACTCATGCACCAATGCACTGGACCAACGTTTCCTGGAATTCTTCAATTCCAATCCCCACAACCAGCTCATTTCTACCCCCACTAGAGGGAGCTTCATCCTTGACATGGTTATTACTAACATGGGCAACCATTGCTCTACACCAATAGTTAGTTCCTCCCTGGTTAGATCCGACAACAAACTAATCACCATGGAAATCCACATCTCATCCACACTCCCCCCGCAAATGTAACTATTATGAAAAACATCTACAAAGCTGACTTTGGGCTCCTAAAAATAGAGGTTGCTAGCTTCACAGCACCCATGCCAATGAAAAATAGATGCATGACTGCCGAATCATACACCAATGCACTGTACAAACACGTACATAAATGCATAAAACTAGCCATACTCAACAAAACCAAGACACTCTCCTCCAGAAAAAGGAAGCCAAATCTGGTGGTCCCCTCCCATTAATAAACTCTACAACAGAAGGAAGAAATAAGAAGTTATGTACCTACCATAACGTTCCATGTTAGTTGTCTTCTCTCGCCTTCTTTCTTGCTTGATGGGTTCGGAGCCGATCCTCGGCTCCGACTCGGCACTTGCTAAGCTCGAGAGTCACTTTTACCAGCTCGAGGCAGCCCCATATCCCATGATGCAAGGCGGTAAGTACCCAGATCTCGTTTGATGACAAAGGGCAATAGCACCAAGCATAAAAACACTTCCAAAAGGAAGAATAAAACTTACAGGATGGAAGAAGGACCAGGTCTGAATGGTCTTCAGCATAATTATTTCCTATAGAAAGGTCTGTCCAGGCCTGGGGGAAGGAGGGAGGGTCGCAAGAAAGAAGGCGAGAGAAGACAACTAACATGGAACGTTATGGTAGGTACATAACTTCTTAATGTTAAGTTGTCAATCTCGCCTTCATTCTTGCTTGATGGGACTGCGTCCCTAGCACCTCTATCCTGGGTGGCTCAATGGAAAAGACTCTTGAGGACTGTAGAGCCAAAACTGGCTCTGTCCCTGGAGGCCAAGTCCAATTTGTAGTGGGAAACAAAAGTATGAGGAGTGGCCCAAGTGGCCGCTGCACAAATAGTGTCTAAAGGAAGTCTAGCTTGAAAGGCTGTAGAAGTAGCTAAGCTCCTAGTTGAATGTGCTTTAGGTTTTGAGCACAGCTGTTTTCCCCTGAGCAGATAAATTTCAGAGATGACCGAAGAAAGCCATCTAGACAAGGTTACTTTAGAAACAGGAAGGCCTTTCTTATTATCTGCATAGGAAACAAAAAGTTGATCAGATTTCCTAAATTTTTTTGTTCTGTCCAAATAATATCTGAGTTGACGGTGGACATCAAGATAATGTAGTTTTGTTTGGCTCTGTCTGAATAGTTTGGGAAAAATACAGGAGATCAATGGATTGATTCAAATTGGTCTTTGAGGCGACCTTAGGCAAAAGGTCGGATTAGTTCTCAATGATACTCTGTCTTTGTGAAAAACCAAATAGTGGGGTCGAACTGATAGAGCCTGAAGTTCAGACACCCTCCTGGCCGATGTAATAGCCACTAGGAATAAAGTTTTCCAAGAAAGAAATTTCAGGGAACAAGAAACAGCTGGCTCGAAGGGGAAGAATCAAGGATGTCAGCACTAAATTTAGATCCCACTGAGGAGGAGGATTCCTGATCGGAGGCTTTAGCAGGAAAATTCCTTTCAAGAAGGCCCTGCAGAGCCTATGGGACATAATATTGTGATCTGCGATCCCGACATGAAAGTTCGAGATAGCAGTCAATTGAACTCTGACTGTGGAAGAAGAGGAGCCTGCATGAAAAATCTCTGCTAAGAAGTCCAGGACTGCCTGAATAGGGGCAGTGAAAGGATCAATACTCTTGGCCTTAGCCCAATAAGAGAAACGTTTCCATTTGCTTGCATAAATCCTCCTGGTAGAGGATTTTAAAGAAGCTACTATGATGTCTCTAACTGGGTTAGAGATCAAAGGAAGCCTGGCTAAGGAAGGAAGTGGAGCAACCATGCTGTGAGGTTGAGAGAAGGGATAGACCGGTGCAGCTGACCGGATTGGTGAATCAGAAGATCTGGCACTGGGTCCAGATGCCACGGCTGCACCAAAAGATGACGATGGAGGAACGGGAACCAAACTTGTCGAGGCCAGTAAGGGGCAATGAGAATCAACTTGGCTCCCAAAACGGTTGCCTTCTGGATAACTTGAGGGATCAGAGGAAATGGAGGGAAGGCATAAAGAAGTCCCTGGGGCCAATCCTGGGTCAGAGCGTCTCTGGGGGGATGGCCTGGAAGAGGGAAGAGAGAGAAGAAGTCTGGGCATTTGCTGTTTTGGGGAGTAGCAAAAAGATCGCAACATGGACGACCCCATTCCAGAAAAATCTCTTCCGCTATAGATTGCTTGAGAGACCACTCGTGAGGCATGAGAATAGCTCTGCTCAATCTGTCCGCTACAATGTTGGTTTTCCCAGGGATATGCATTGCTACCAGAAACCGATGAGAGGAGATCGCCCATTGCCATAGTCTGAGCGCTTCTCGACACAAGGGGTAGGACTTGGTTCCGCCCTGTTTGTTGATATACCAAACTACAGACATGGTGTCTATGTGGACTGCAATTGTCCCTACGGGAAGAAAGTCGTTGAGGGCTTGCAACGTTAAAAGCATTGCTCTCATCTCCAGGACATTTATGTGCAGGTGGTACTCGAACGGCTGCCACGTCCCATGAACCATCCTGCCCTGATAATGACCCCCCCACCCGATCAGGGAGGCATCCATGGTGACGGTGGCTATCGGGGATGGGGGTACAAAGTGTCTGCCTTGGTGAACCTGAGGAGATGTGATCCACCAAGCAAGATGATCTTTGCAAGTCTGTGTCACCAAAATCTGGTGACGCATTGGAAGTTGTTGGTATGACCACTGTATGAACAGCATCCACTGAAGAAGGCGCATGTAGAAGCGAGCCAGGGGAAGAAGAGTAATGGCCGCAGCCATGAGGCCTAATACCTTTAGAACCATTCTGGCCTGTACTTTCTTGTTGGCTAGAATGATCCTGACATGAGTCTGAATGTCTGAAACTCTTTGATCTGTAAGGGTAGCTGACATCCGAACAGTGTTTAAGTTTGCGCCTATGAAAGTAATAGACTGGCAGGGTGATAAGGATGACTTTTCGAAGTTGATCGAGATGCCCAAATGAGAACAAAGATTTATTGTGTAATCCCTGGCTTGAATAAGCTGATGCCTGGTGGTGGCTGACAGGAGCCAGTCGTCGAGATACGGAAACACCTGGAATCCTTGACGTCTCAGGTGAGCCGTGACCACTGCCATGCATTTGGTGAACACTCTGGGGCTGTAGTGAGACCAAAGGGCAGGGCTCTGAACTGGAAATGACTGGACCCCAGCCGAAAGCGGAGAAATCTCCTGGAGCGTCTGTGAATTTTGATGTGATAGTACGCATCCTGAAGATCTATTGAGCACATCCAGTTGTCCTTCTGTAAGAAGGGCAGAATTGACTGAAGAGTGACCATTCGAATCTTGTCTTCCTCACAGACTTGTTGAGTCTGCTGAGATCCAATATTGGTCTCCAGTCTCCTGTCTTTTGGGGACCAAAAGAACCTTGAGTAGATTCCGGCTCTGAATGGTCTGTTGTAACTGGCTGAATGGCTCTTTTTGCAGTAGTTTTGAGACTTCTAACTCCGCAATTTCCCTTAGACTGGGTGGTACATCTGGAAGGGAATTTGAGGGAAAGGACTTTCCTCGAAAGGAATTATGTAACCCTTGGATATGATCGACTGTACCCATCTGTCTTGAGTGAGGGAATGCCAGGCTTCTGGGTACAGTGATAATCTTCCCGACTGCCTCCAAGGAGGGACAGCCGGGCAACATCTCAGGGATGCTGAAAGGGCTTGTCAGAGAGGCTCTCTGTTTCCCTGGTTTTTTGGACCCCCTCTGCCTCTAGAGCGGCGTCTGTTGTTGTTACCCCCTCTGCCTCTAGGGGTAAACTGACCACGTGAATCCGGCGTGACTCCTTGGGATTTGCGGAACCACATTTTGCCACCTTTCTGTCCTTTGGGGTAAGGTCTAGAAGGGGTGGAAAAACGGACTCCTACGGCAGAAAGAGTCTTGCCGTCCTGCTCACACCTGGTCAACATTTCCTTCACTTGAGGGCCAAACAAAGCTGACCCATCGAAGGGAGAATTTGTGAAGGATGCCTTAAAGGGATCTGCAAAGTCACATAGCCGCATCCAGGCTTGGCGTCTAAGAGCCACACCTGTACCTGCGGCCCTACTCGCTCCATCAGCAGCATATGATATTAGCCGCATGGAGGAGTTTGCAATGGAATTAAGGGTTCCTAGCTGCGAAGCAATTTTTTCCTGAGCTCCTGCAGCTGTAGGATCCTGAACAACATCACCTAGCTCCTTAAGGATATCCCTTTGGAGTCTGGTGAAGTGACATAGGTAATTCAGCGAACGCATAGCAAAGGTCGCTGAGGAAAACATCCGCTTACCATACCTATCCATGGTCCTAGAGTCCTTATTAGGAGGATGGACAGGTACGGAAGGATCTGCAAGTTCCTTCTTGGTGGCAGCAGCCACCACCATGGCATCAGCGGGACACCCTTAGTGAGGAATTGCTTATCACACGGGCAGTGATAAATTTTGAAGGCCTCCTAGGGACTGGCTCTACAGAGTCAGGAGCAGCCCACGCCTTCGGGCAATAACCTGCATAAGGGGGTCGAAGGCGGAGACACCCAGGAGGTGGAGGGCCGAGATCCAAACGCCTCTAGGTATACTGACTCATCCTCAGAGGGATTATTGGTGGGCCAGTTTCCCTCTGTCTAAGGAGTTCTAGGATGTCTGAGAAGGAGACATCCTCAGAGGGGATCTTGGGGATCCTCTGACTCATCAAAGTCAGTATCTGAAGTGATAGACTCGGGAGTCTACATGTTTCCTCTTACAAGTCCTCTTCCTAGGAGGATCTCCTGAAACATCAGGAGAATCCTCGGAAGAGGGGGAAATTCCCAATGGGGAAACCTGAGGCGGAGGATCTCTGGGTCCTGTAGCAAGAGAAGTGGCAGAGATGTCAACAGGCACTATAGAGGGAGGAGCTAAGGGAATAGACTGCTGGCTGATACCAGTGGCCAGCACACTCTTCATCACCTCGAATGCTCCCCTCCCAGGCAGGTCCGAGAGAACCCGTTCCGAAGAGCTAGGAACTCCAGGGACCACCAAAAGGGAAGTCTCCGAGGCAGATGTCGGAGCCGAGCTCACCAAGGCCGAGGCTCCAAGGGGAAGAGCGGGCTCGGACAAGGGTCCGATGCCACTCACCCCCTCGGAGGAGACCATGGAAGCCCGGCCACCGAATCCCTCTAAGGAAGGTCTCGAAGAGGAGATAAGAGTAGAGGCTGAAGGAACAGAAGGGGGGATCTGTCCCTCAGCCGTAGCAGTAACCATTCCCGAAGACTCCAACTCCAAGCTCTGGGGTAGAGTTGAAGGAGGAACTGCAACGGGGTGTGGACCAATAGTCGTCTGTTGAGACGGACTATGTAACATTTGGGCCAGTGCCTGTGACTTAAGTAATCTACTGACCACTCTCTCTAAGTCATGGTCAGAAAGCCTGGATGACCTTGAAGATCGGCTTCGATGGCTCCGTTCCAAGAGGAGAGGTGAAGCCGGAGCCAAAAGTATCGGCTCCAAGGAAGGAGACCTTGACCTCTTCCTCGAAGGAGCTATCGGAACCGACGAAACTATTGAACCTGTCGGAGCCGACAACTTATCGGAGCCGACAGGTATCCTCGATGCATCGGCTCCAGCCGGAGCCGATACAGCCACAAAAGTAACGGTGTCGGAGCCGATCGGAGCCGACACCGATGCCTGAGCCACATGGTGGTCGGAACCGATCGGAGCCGACACCGAAGTGGTCGATGCAGAATCGGCACCGATAGCCATCGGTGCCGAAGGCTTAGTTAAGCCAGAATCGGCTCCAGCCGGAGCCGATCTCGACTCAGAACGAGTCGGAGCCAAGGCCGCAGGCTTTGACACAGAAGCCTGGGCCTTGGAAGACTTGGCAGTCTTGGATGGAGCCGACTTAGCCGGAGAGCCCTCCGGCTTAAGAAGGCCCCTCAGTATTAATTTATTTCTTCTTTCCTGCAGGACTCTCTGGCTGAAAGAATGACAAATAGCACAGGAGTCCTGCAGGTGAAGAGGCCCCAGGCAATACAGGCAAGAAGTGTGACCGTCTGTCAGAGACATTTTCTGACAGCACAAGTCACACTTCTTAAAGCCTGAGACCCTTTCTTTTGACATGGTGCAAACACAGACACACACACCAGTCAAAGAATTAAATTAAATATACCAAAAGGTATAACTAAAAAAACACACACACACCCTAACAGGGGGGGGATGGGATGGGAGAAAGTCTGACTAAAAAAATAAGAAGAGACAGACAAATTTCTGTCAGAAAATGTTTAAAACTAAATTAAAACTAACAATAAAGGGTTTTGAAGTAAGAAGGGGCTAAAATAGCGAAGTAGCAAATCACTTACCAGGAGCTGGTAAAAGGAGGACCTCATAAGCGAAGCGGCAAACGAGATCTGGGTACTTACCGCCTTGCATCATGGGATATGGGGCTGCCTCGAGCTGGTAAAAGTGACTCTCGAGCTTAGCAAGTGCCGAGTCGGAGCCGAGGATCGGCTCCGAACCCATCAAGCAAGAATGAAGGCGAGATTGACAACTTAACATCTGTTTGTTATAGAAAAAGGTGAAGTCCCAAGAATGGAAATACTCCCTTTTTAACCTAAACAAAAAGCTGAGATCCCTCATCAAAACCTCTAAAGCCAGCTATGAAAGCAGAGTTGCGTCAGACACTAAAAAACAACTACAAAGCTTTCTATATTTATATCAAGAATCTCCATGGCAATACACAGGTTTGCTCTGAGTTACTACACAATGGTACCTCCTATACTGGGCAAACAGATATTGCCAACATACTGGCTGACAGATTCAGTGTCAACTTTGCCACCTCTCCCCCCAAAGGACCAATTACAATACCGGAAGAATGGCAGGCACCCAGCATTACTGCAGCACAAGTTAAAGCTGCATTGTTCAAGGCCAATAATACAGCTTCCATGGCACCCAACAATATCCCTGGCTGTGTTCTACATGAACTACAAAGGGGATTGGCATCACAACTGTGTGCCCTGTTAACTCACAGCCTCACCTCAGGCTTTGTCCCTACCAAATGGCACACTACTACAGTCATCCCTCTCCATAAAGGGGGAGCGACTACAGACCCTGGGAATTATTGTCCCTTTAGCCTGATGAGTCTGATATGTAAGGCTATGAAGCGCATCATCATGGACCTAATCAACAAGGATATAGGGAATCTCCAAACTCTAGATCCCACGCAGTTTGGTTTTGTGAAAAGTAGATCCTGCCTGCTCAACCTGGTTGACTTCTCAGAGTCAGTCACCAGAGCTGTGGATGAGGGTAAGGCAGTTCATACAGCCTACCTCGATCTGGCCAAGGCCTTTGATACCATTCCTAACTCAGAAATTATTGATAAACTCCCCAAACTTGGTATCAACCCCTATATCACTAGGTGGGTTATTGACTCACAGATAGAACCCACAGTGTGAAAGTAGCAGACTGCAAGTCAGACCATCAACCAGTCATGAGTGGAGTCCCACAGGGATTGGTCCCGGGTCCTTTCCTGTTTGGCATCTACTTCTCAGAAGTCCAGGCCAACATGGAGCGACTCTGTCTGACCAATTTCACAGATGACTGCAAGCTGGGAGCCATTGTTAACTCCCCAAGTGATTCAGACATCCTACAGAAAGGCCTCACTGAGACCAATGACTGGTGATAAAACCATGGCCTTAAGCTTAATGCCAAAAAAGCATTGTCATCCCCTTTAAGAAAAATTCAGTTCCCACTAATTACCACACCAATGGGAGCCCACTGAACACTGAAAGCATTATAAGACATCTGGGGACGCAGGTTGACAGCAACCTCTCTTTCGACCACTGCACTGCCACTGTGGTCAGAAAGTCCTTCTATGTGGCACATCTCATTACCAAGGGATTTGCATCCAGGAAGAAAGAGGTCATCATCTCTCTCTCTCTACTCTTTCCTCATTAGGCCAATCATAGAGTATAATGCAACATTTGGCATGTACCTCACTAGACACCTGCAACAGCTGGAGAGGCCACAAAAGTAGCTCATGAAGAGGATCCTAGGCCATAAACACGTCCTACATGGAGAGACTCAAAAAAACCCAGCTATTCTCTGTCTCATATCGTCTACTAAGAGGTGATCTCTGCTTGAATTACAAAGCCATGTCTGACACAGCTCTGATAGAAATGCTGCATCTAAAGGAATCCCAGTCCCTCTGTTCCAGAGACCTCTACCTCATTACCACAATCAACAGAACATGCTGGAGGGACAGGTGCATAACCCAGAGACTGCCCATACTCTGGAATAGACTTCCCATACATGTCAAGCAGAGCACCTCACTGGCCCTCTTCAAGAGAAATCTTGATGAGTGGATTGGAAATAGAAAGTTCATCCTGGGGATCACTCCAGTGGCTCTACTTGATAGAGGCACTAGAAACTAATGTCGAGCAGCACGATACCAGGGCATTTCTATGGGCTAGGCTTGTAAAGACTCCAGGGTCATTAGCCTAGTACACACCTATGAACCAATAACATGATCCCAAAACTATTATCATAGGTTCAAAAGTTTTTTAGGTAGGTACCAGGCTATTGGCCCTAGGGCCTAGCCAAAAAGGTACCCTGGCTTTCGCCACCCAAGAAAATTATTTTCCTGTGCCCCTGTCAAGCAGAACCACAGAAGTGATCCCCAGGGTGAATTTCCTATTACCCATCCAATCATCAAGATTTTTCTTGAAGAGTGTTAATGAGGAGCTCTGTTTGACATAGATAGGTAGTCTGTTCCAGAGTATGGGTAGTCTCTGGGACAGGAATCTATCCCTCCAGCATGTTCTGTTTATTGTGGTGACAAGGTTTAGGTCCCTAGAGCATGTAGCTTGGAGGGATTGGGATTTCTTTAAGTGGAGCATGTCCAACAGCTCTGGGTTTGACATAGCTTTGTATGTTAGGCAGAGATCGCCTCTGAGTAGGCGATATGCGACGGAGTAAAGCTGGAGTTTTTTGAGATGGTCTATGTAAGGCATCTGTTTGAGGCCAGTAATCCTCTTTGTGAGGTATTTTTGTGGCCTTTCCAGTTGTTGTAGATGTCTTGTGAGGTACATACCAAAAGGGGCATTGTACTCTAATGAGTGATGAGTAGAGGGGAACAATGACCTCTTTTTTTCTGAATGAGAAACCTTTTGTGATGAGATGTGCCACGTAGAAGGATTTCCTGACCACTGTAGCGATGTGATTATCAAAGGAGAGACTACTGTTCACCTGTGTCCCAAGGTCTCTTATCACACTTTTGGTGTTCTCTAGACTACTGCCTATGTGGTAGTTCATGGGTACAGAGTTTTTACCAAAGGGGATGACAATGCACTTTTTGGCATTGAGCTTGAGACCATGTCTTTGACACCAGGCATCTGTCTCAGTGAGGCCCTTTTGTAGGATGTCCACATCGTTAGGAGTTTCGATTATGGCTCCTAGTTTGCAGTCATCTGGGAATTTAGTTAGCCAAAGACCTTCTGTGTTAGCCTGTACTTCAGAGAAGTAGATACCAAACAGGAGAGGAGCCAGGATTGAACCCTGTGGTACTCCACTTGTCACTGGTCTGAAGTCTGATTTGGAGTCTGCTACTTTCACGGTGTGGGTTCTGTCAGTAAGCCAGTTGGCAACCCATATTGTGACATAGGGATTTATACCTAGTTTAGTGAGTTTATCTTTAATTCCAGAGTGGGGGATGGTGTCAAATGCCTTGACGAGATCTAGATAGGCTGTGTGAACCACCTTATCCTTATCTATGGCTTTGATGTCTACTTCAAAGAAGTCTATCAGGTTTAGGAGACATGATCTGCCTTTTACAAACCCAAACTGTGTGGGGTCCAGAGTTTGGAGATCTCTAATGCCTTTGTTTATGAGTTCCATGATGATACGTTCCATGGCCTTGCAGACGAGGCTCATCAGGCTAATGCAGCGGTAGTTCCCGGGGTCTGTTGTGGCCCCCCTTTTGTGGAGTGGGATAACTGTTGCGGTACACCATTCAATGGGCACAAAGCCTGAGGTGAGGCTATGATTGAACATGGTACTTAGGTGGGGTGCCGGTTCATTCTGTAGTTCATGTAGAAGGCAGCCTGGGATGTTGTCAAGTCCCATGGATGCTGTGTTCTTGGCTTTGGAGAGTGAGATTTTTACCTGTGCAGCCGTGATTACAGGAACTTTGCATTCTTCCGGTTTAAAGATGGGCCCTTTAGGGGGTGAGAGGGGGGTAAAGTTAGCACTGAACATATCTGCCAGGATGTTAGATCAGATCATATAAAGTGTAATTTTAATGGTTATGATGACATTTGAAGGCTTACTGGGCTGTGCTAAGTTGACAGAGAGACAAGTTAGAAGTACAAAGTAAAAAGAGTAAGATCATAATTTAAGATGAAATGGAAAGTAAAAAAAATAAAATTAAGAACAACAGTGCAAGTGTGAAAGTAGCTGATTCCAAGTCAGACTGCTGACCAGTCACGAGTAGAGTCTCACAGGGTTCGGTCCTGGGTCCTCTCCTGTTTTGTATCTACTTCTCTGATGTCCAGGCCAAAACAAAGGGTCTCTGGCTGACAAAGTTCACAGATGATTGCAAGATGGGAGCTATGTTCACAGATGATTGCAGGATGGGAGCTATTATTAACTCCCCAAGTGATGCTGACATCCTACAGAAAGGCCTCAGTGAGACCAACGACTGGTGTCAGAACCATGACTTTAAGCTCAATGCCAAAAAATGTGTCTTCATCTCCTTTGAGAAAAATCTGGTTCCCTTGAATTACCACATTGATGGTAGTCCACTGAACACAGAAGGCATTATAAGAGATCTGGGAACACAGGTTGACAGCAACCTCTCTTTTGACCACCACATTGCCACTGTGGTCTGAAAGCCCTTCTATGTGGCACATCTCATTACTAAGTGTTTTGCATCCAAGAAAAAAGAGGTCATGGTCTCCCTCTACTCTTCCCTCATTAGGACAGTCATCGAGTACAATGCCCCATTTGGTATGTACCTCACTAGACACCTGCAACAACTGGAAAGGCCGCAAAAGTACCTCACAAAGAGGATCTTAGGCCTTAAACACTTGTCCTATATGGACAGACTCAAAAAACTCCAACTATTCTGTGTCGCATATCACCTACCTAGAGGAGATCTCTGCTTGACTTACAAAGCCATGTCTGACCCAGCTCTGTTAGAAATGCTACATCTAAAGAAATCCCAATCCCTCCGCACCACACATTCCAGAGACCTCAACCTCATTACCACAATCAATAGAACATGCTGGAGGGACAGGTTCATAACTCAGAGACTGCCTATGCTATGGAATAGACTTCCCATACATGTCAAGCAGAGCACCTCACTGGCCCTCTTCAAGAGAAATCTTGATGAGTGGATGGGAAATAGAAAATTCACCCCAGGTATCACTCCAGTGGCTCTACTCGACAGAGGCACTAGGAACTAAGGTTTGGTGGCACAATGCCAGGGTAATTCTATGGGCTAGGCTCGTAAACGCTCCAGGGCCATTAGCCTAGTACACACACACCTATGAAGAAAACTAGATGTATCAAAAAGCAAATAAATATAGAAGGGACAAAAGAAAAACAGCGTGGTATTTAGAAACCCATAACGCAATGCACAACTCTATTTCTATCGGGATTGTTCAGGGTATAATGATGAAGCATTTCACAGACCACTGTAGCAAGACAGTGATATGAGAGTTCTTAAAAGTTAGACTAAGGGGTCTTGCTAGATAGCATCACATGCAAATGCATTAGTCCAAGGACACAGCTAATATAAATTAGTCGTGTGCACTTCCCAGAAGCCATACAGCATGGATTGAAACAGCATGGTATAGCAATTCAAGGATAAGGTCTACTGTGCTATTGCATGCAAAGCTGTGAAGACATAATGTGGTAGATTTATGATGTGCACAATTGGGGTCTGTGGTAGCAGAAAGTCTATTTGCACCATGGCAGATAAGTACTGCAAGGGTTTGTGTGTGTGTGTGTGTGTGTGTGTGTGTGTGTGTGTGTGTGTGTGTGTGTGTGTGTGTGTGTGTGTGTGTGTGTGTGTGACTGTCTTGGTGTCCTTGGTAATGTTTATATGTGCCTTGGAATTTGTGTGTGTTGGTAAAGGAAACACAATGCAGTTAGAACAACTGTATTAAGTGTTTAATTCAAAAATATGGAAATGAGTTATCATGTTTTTTCTCAATGCAACTATTTCATGTCTCTGAACTACTGTTTATTATTATAGAACTACTAGACCTCACCAGCAAAGCACTGGTAGTGTTCTGGCAATAGTTTTTATGAATACTTTCCAATAAGTAGATGTTACACAATGTAAATTTCCAAGAAAAGGTAAATTATGCAAGATATGTAAGAAATTGAACCATTTTGTAAAGGTAGGCAAAACTGCAGAGAAGTATAGCAAAAATACAGAGACTAAAACAGGCACAGAACATCGAAAGTGAGCAAAAGACTCAAAATTATACTATATATACACTAACAAATCAAAGAAAAAATGGTGAAATGTAAAAAATGTGAGACAGAAGACAATAATAAGATGCATATGTACATATCACATAAGGGAGAAAGAAAATTTAAACTAGGAGAGACAATGACACAGATGAAAAGAAAACATGCTGATAGACTTATTAACATGTATAAATATTTTAGAAGACCATATGACACAACATCATAAAAACATTAAACTCTGTGCTAGCTGAGATTACTAAATATACTAGAGGACTATAGTGACCTTTGAAAGTGTGGAAGGTAAATTTAAATGTAGGAGTTTAGGCCTAGAAGAAGCAATTATCTGATTAACAGTGATCTCTGATGTAGCCTAATTAAAAAAAAGGATAGAAACGTACTAATGATATGAAATACTGATATATTTGAGTATATACAAAAGAAAAATATATTTATATCTATTGACATATGAGTGTAAAGTGTGCAAACAAAACCCTGGGTTAGAGATTCAATGCTGGCTTATTAAAATAATTGCATACTGGCATATACATAAGCTATAAAAGGCAAAATTGGGCCTAGTGATATCTTATTAAAATTTAAGTCTAAAAATGACATCTCTTATTACCTACCTTATCATGACTTAGATAAATATTGTTTTGAGAAATATGTATGTAAACCATCATGAGTATTTTAAAAGAAAATGTGTTCTTACAATAATTAAGGCTTTCTTATATGTGCAGTTATAAAATTGAGTATGAGAATTGGATGAACATTGCAATAATGAAATGCTTGTAGATGTATAATCACTTTGTAACATTTAAATATATATGATAATGAAACTTATGATTAACTTTCAAAATGCTATGATAAGTAAAAATGTACACATCTGGTGCATTCCCACCATCAATAAATGCAAATGACAACATGAGATGGCAAATTACAATGCATTCTTTATTAAAGATATTTATTCTACCTGCACTTGTGGTATCACGGGATATGAGCTCTGACTATGGCCATGCAACTCAGGTTGGATTAGTGGTTCAGACTTAGGCAGAGGAGGATGGATGTGTCCAGCCTAGGGTAGGAAGGAGTCCACGTGCACTAAGGCATGGGCACATTGGATAGATTTGTCTGCTGGAAACCACCATGAAATATCTTTTGTGAGTGAGCATGGTGTCCAGCTGATGTCAGCTATTGCAGAAATGAGGGGCATTGCAGCACTGATTTCCAGTGCATATCTCACTCTTGACTGTCATGGTGTGTGTGTGTGTGTGTGTGTGTGTGTGTGTGTGTGTGTGTGTGTGTGTGTGTGTGTGTATATGTAGGGGAAGTAGGGCTTAAACATGCAAAGCTGAAGCCACCACAAACCACCTGTGATGCCAGCTTTAATGATGGCCCCTCCTAGTCAATCCTCACCCTAGTGATGGGGAAGGAATGGACTGAATGTCAGGGGAGGGGGCTGATGACTGGTAAGTAGCAGAGGCATAATATGCTCAAAATATAACCAATCCCTGCAAATTTTGTGAGTGAGCATGGTGTCCAGCTGATGTCAGCTATTGCAGAAATGAGGGGCATTGCAGCATTGATTTCCAGTGCATATCTCACTCTTGACTGTCATGGTGTGTGTGTGTGTGTGTGTGTGTGTGTGTGTGTGTGTGTGTGTGTGTGTGTGTGTGTGTGTGTGTGTGTGTGTGTGTGTGTATGTAGGGGGAGTAGGGATTAAACATGCAAAGCTGAAGCCACCACAAACCACCTGTGATGCCAGCTTTAATGATGGCCCCTCCTAGTCAACCCTCACCCTAGTGATGGGGAATGAATGGACTGACTGTCAGGGGAGGGGGCTGATGACTGTTAAGTAGCAGAGGCATAATATGCTCAAAATATAACCTATCCCTGCAAATCTCTAGAATGTGTTGTTTTTACCCCAACTGATCAATGTCTTTTGGTTATCCTTCAAGTGGCAACAGTCCTAAGAACTGACACTGACAAGGAGAGTATTAATGCAGTGGTTGCAACATTCAATATGGATTTACGGTGTTTCTTATCATAGGATAATAAGAGATTACTAGGCTATTGACCCGAAGGTCATTTTAAGCCTAGCCATTTCAACCCAATGTAATACTGTAGAGGTGCTAGTCAACACCCAAGATTGCTTTTAGCAATGACTGCCTATGTCCAGGAGGGTTGTGGGCACTATCCCTGGTAAGAATTTATGGTGCTCCATCCACTCATCAATGTTCCTCTTGAACAGTGTCATAGATATGCATTGATTCACATGAATTGGTAGCCTGTTTCAAAGATGTGGCAGTCACTGGGAGATAAATCTGTCCCTCCAGCATGTCCTATTTAATTTGCAGGCCATATTTAAGTCCCTGGAATGAGTAGCCCTAGACCCATTCAATTTACAGATATGAAGTAAGTTCATTAGGTTTGGGCCTTGGGTTTCTCTGTTGGCCAGGCATAAGTCTCCCCTAAGAAGTCTATACAATACAGAGTATAGTGACAGGGATTTTAGTCAGTCCATGTAAGGCCATTTTGGAGGCCCCTAATCTTCTTTGTTAGAAACCTCTGAGGTCTCTCTAATTGCTATAGATGCTTAGTACTGTAATTACTGAATGGGGCATTATACTTAATTATAGGTAGATAAGTGCCAAGTATAGGAGGGTTATAACATCTTTTGCCTTCGAAGTAATGCCTCCAGTAATCAAGTGAGCTGCATGGAAAGCTTTCCTTGCAATGGTAGACATGTGGTGGTCAAAGCATGGTCAACCTGTGATTCCAGGTCCCTTACACATTCATGGGTATTGCTAATGATCTGATAGTGTGAAGGGACACTGTTTGTGCTGAAGAGAATGATAATACATTTTTTTGCATTCAGTTTGAGACCATGACTAATACACCAGTCATTAGTCTGTGTGAGACCATCCTGGACTATACCCACATAATTTGGGAATTCAATGACTGCACCTAGTTTGCAGTTGTTTGCAAACTTGGTCAGCCACAACCCTTTAGTTTTGACCTGAACTTCTGAGAAGTATATACCAAACAGTAGGGACCCCAGTACTGACCCCTGTGGCACCTCACTTGTAACAGGTCTGCTGGTTGATGTGGAGTCACCCACTTTGACAGTGTGTCTGGTTTGTGAGCCAGTTGGCAACCCGTCTTACAACGAAGGAGTTTACATTCAGTTTGCTTAGTTTATCGGTAATGCCTGAATGTGGGATTGTGTCGAAAGCCTTTGCCAAGTCGAGGTATGCTGTGTGCACAGATTTGCCCCCATCAATGACCTTTGGTCACACTTTCAAAGAAATCCATCAGATTTAACAGGCAGGATCTGCCCTTCATGAAGCTGAATTGGGTAGGATCCAGCATTTGGAGGCCACCTATGTCTTTATTTATGAGGTCCATAATGATATGTTCCATAGCCTTATAGATGAGGCTTGTCAGGCTTATGGATCTGTAATTCCTCATGTCTGTTGCTAGGCCACCTTTCTGGAGGGGAATAACTGTCACTGCTCTCCATTCTGCAGGAACAAACCCTGTGGTTAGGCTATGATTGAAAATGGTACTTAGTGGCGATACTAGTTCATGTTTTAACCTATTTAGAAGACAGCCTGGGATGTCATCTGGTCCCATAGAGGCTGTGTTCTTTGGTTTGGACAGGGCTTTGTGGACCTGCTTTTCAGATATGCAAGGTGGGGGGAGTTTAGAGGAGGATTTGCTGTAAATTAGGAGGCGATAAGGGAGTGAAATTTTTGATAAACCTATCCACTACCAGGTTTGATATCTCTGTGGGGTCAGTGTGTGTGATACCATTGGGCACCAGTTCTGCACATGCTTGGGTCCTACCCTTTAGGTTACGTACATAGCTATAAAAGGCCTTATGGTTATCTTTGGCAATACGTGCTAGGTTTATCTTAAAGGAGCTCTTTCACGATTTGACAAGTTGCCTTATTTGCCTGTTAAGGCTAAGGAAGATGATTTTCCATTGTTGTGTCTTTGTTTTCTTGGACAGCAACTTTTTGCATTTATTGTAGAGTTTGCTGATGCTGGAAGTCCACCATGGTAGCTTGATTTTACTTAGGGCTCTGGCTTTGATTCTATCTGGTACAGCTGAGTTTATACACTTATGCAAGTGATTGTACAGGGCCTTAGTGTAAGCTTTGGCATAGTTAATACTTTCAGCTTGGGGTGGGGCTTGGAATGCATTTATACCTTCAATTAGAAGGGTATAGTTTGCCTTGGTGAAGTATTTTAGTCTGACTTGACCCTTTGTAAGTTCTGGTGTTAGTGTCAACTCGAAGGTGACTGATTTGTGGTCGGTTTTAACTGAGGGTTAACAGTTGCAGCAGGGCACCTGTTTGACATATTGGTGAGGCCCTGATCTAGAAAGTTTGTTCCTCTTGTTGGGGTATGGACAATTTGCTCAGGGCATTTGAATTCTCAAAGTCAAGGAACTTTTGTGCTAGCGAGTATGGGCTAGAGTAGGTTTCCCAGTTGATGGTGGGATAATTGAAATCCCCTATAACCAGTGTGTTTGGTAAAATTTGGATTGTCTTCAGTTTGGTTAAGTAGGCTTCATGGGTGTTGTGACCCATGCAGGGGGAATCTATAACTGGCTAGGACTTGAATGGGGGTCTTACTCACCATAACCTGGAGTAACTCCATTGAGTTGGCCAGTCTAACTAGACGTGAGGTGAATTTATCTCTAATATAGACTGAAACATTGCCTCCTTTAGTTTTCACACATTACTTTTATAGTCTAAAGGTATGGAAGGCATTGTAGCCTTGCAGGGCTGGGGTACTCTCAGTGGCCTTAAACAGGTTTCTGTGACTGCACAGACATTTACATCTTCTAGTGATAGAAGTGCTTCCAGGGAGTACAGTTTTGGGTTTAAGCTCCTAGCATTTGGCAGCATGACCCTTATTTTGTTCTGATTGGTTAATTTTACTTCATTAATGTTGTATTCAAGATATAACCTAAAAGAAGGCACTATGGCAGAGGCAAGACACTTTGCCATCAGCCAAAAGGTGCCAGGTGCAAACCGTCTCTGTCAAAGCAGTAAGGTTTGTCGACCACAGCTTCCCAGACAGACAGGAGCTTGATCTCCTTGGAATGACACCGAAAACTAAGCTAATTAATGAAATCAATCATTTTTGTTTATACTGTGGCATCATTATAGGTGAGGCTACTATGCATCTTGAGGCTAGGGATATGCCTGCCTGGGACACATACTCAGACATCTCAACCATGTCTCTCTTCATATAGTCCAGTGAGGTACATCTCAGGTCATTCACACCAACATAAACTATGACAAAGTCATAATGCTACTTGTTGCTGAGAGACCTGAGTGCATTCTGTCTTCATCTAGGGACTGCAAGGAGTTCTTATTTCTGATCAGAATCTACCCTTGCAAGTGAGAGTAAGCAGAGGTGATAGTGAACATGTCTGCATGCCCTTAAAGATGTACACATGAAAAAATGGGTCTTTTCATCTTCACAATAATAGTGAGACAAGTAGAACAACAGGAAAACAGGGCTCAAGACTCCACATACCATCAGTTATCATATAACCATCAGGTTTGTTTTAATTTTAATGCACAATGCTAGCTGGTGAGTTTAGTTGTCTTATTTAAAGTTTAAATTCAGCTGTCCACTTTGTACTTTGTATTTGGGTTTTGTTCTCTTAACTAAGAAACAAATAATGAAGAGATTTGTCAGTTGTGCAGTTGCTTTAAGGTTGTGACAGTTACCTAAAAGTAGTAATCATTATTTGGTCTTTGCTATATTTTATTACTTATGTTGACTGCAAGTGTTGTCCTCGTATGACAAGTATGAACAATAATCCCCAGAAAGCATGCAGGTAATGGAGAATACAGAAAGTAACAACCTGCCATACACACAGAAAGAAATAGACCCAAACAATGGCTCATTTTATACATGGTGCCTTCCTCAAACAAAAGGATGCAACAAATAAAGGTTTTAATGCAGAAAACATCACTGGCTGCAGATGCTGTGCAGCAGGTACAGCTATGCTACACAACTATGATTTCTGCACATCGTAGTACAAAACAAATTGCTGAAGTACAAATGAAATATGCATCCTCTTTCACTTGGTTCAATAAAAACGATTCAAACAAAAGCCCATAGTATAAACATACTACGTGCCCTACACGGTATACCATGCCCCCTGCTGTCACTGCAGAAACACTAGCAGTCTGATACCATATTTAAGACAAATGTCAGAAGTGGCTGTGGTGATGTACACTAGCCTTACAGAATATAAGATCTGTAATGCCACACAGCTGTTGACCATGGATTATATAGCAGGCAGCATCATACTTTTCAAACTCTGAACATTAAAAATCATAGCACTGGTCTCAACAATCATAGCAGAGGGTCAGAACAAGGAGCACTTTCTTATTTTTCAGAACAGTTAATGGCAGATAACATTTGTATAGCCTTAGTTTATTCATTAAATAAACAATGTACCCATAAATAGATCGGAATTTATAAGAAACGTCAATAAATCAGTGATGAGCAAGGACAAATCCGAGGACCAAAATCAAAGCGCTATGCCTAAATAATAGCAGCTGAGTGGTATTGATAGTAGGGTCACTCTTCTGAGCTCTTTGATAAAATTTTCAGAAGTTGCCAGGAGACCACTGCATTATTTATTCATGACAGCTAGGAAAAATAGAGCCACTAAAAGCACTTAGCCATGATGAAAATCAGTAAACCAACAACCCATTATACACACAGCAGAAAATGTACTTTTTTTTTTTTACATTTTGATTACCAGGTTGTTTGTCTGGATTGTAACCTATTTTCAGCACAGACCTGGTAAGAAAAACACCAACACAATACAAGTTAGGGCACATAGCTGTCACCATTTTAATCAGTGAAACAGAACAACAGATTTGCAGTAGGTTGTTATTAGACTACAGCCACTGATTCCATTTCAAACAGCACATTGCTTGATTCTAGCTGATACTACTAGTGGAAGTATTGAAAAAAACTGACACCGTCTGCTCATTTTTTAAAAATTTAACAAAGCAGCATGCCCTGTATTCAGGCTCGGTTACCCATATATGAGGAAACACTTCCTGGGTTCAGAAATGTTACTGCCAGTGCCAAGCCATTTTTAATGCTGGCAGTAGCCATTTTTAATTCAGCCCTACTGTAGTACTTTACCACAAAGAGATGCAGCACCACAGTATGCTGGTTCTCTGGCCTACTGCAAATGCTAATGAGACACATTGATGGAGAGCCATATCATTAGCCATGTGTTCTACCCCAGAAATGCCTGTGCCAAGTGCTTTATGCAGCTAAGCAATGCACTTTATAGGTATGTGCTGAGGAGATTAGTGGACAGATAATGTTGGGGGAGGGGTGTTTGTATGTGTGTGGTCAATTGTGTGAGTATATGCAGAGGTATGAGGTGACAGATGAGTATGAGAGTGTGTTTCTGGCTAGGTGGTCACAGTAAAGAGGTTATGTGTATGTTTGTATATATGAGCGAACAGGTGAGTGAGTGCATGAGTGAGATCAGGTACAGGTGTGCTTGGTGTATGGACAGTATTTGTGCTTATGTGTGCATGTGGGGGTAAGCATTCATACCTCTCAACTCCCCCTAGACTAATGAGAAGTGGAATTAATGTGGGGGGAACTAGATATCAGAAAAACATTTATCATTGTAAATCTCTGGAAAAGGTTAATATATGTACAGATTTTGCAATAAGAAGCTGTACATGAAGAAAGTAAACTAGGAAAACTATAATGCCTAGCATTATTGACTAACTGCACTGGTTTGTAACTTATAAGGTCCATGTTAAGACCTTCGGACAAAGCTAAGGGGAACACTAAATTACACTAGGGATTCTTTTGAGATACTACTGTAATCCACTTAAAAAGTTATTAGAGTAACAGGTCTTGCATCCAATAACAAGAATGAAACATTAATATCTGGCATTACTGACGGTAATCATTTGTGATTTATGTGGAGCAATGACAACATCAGGAATGTTCTATAAAATCAGGGATGGATAAGAGGTGCAGAGGTATATTTGGTTACGTGTGTGTGTTTATGCATGAGGTGGGTTAACTGAGAGGGGTGCCTGTGCTCACACACCACATTGACCACTAGTGGTGATTATCTCAGGGGCATCAGAAAAAAGCTTGTTATCATTTGTAGTAATCACTGAACAATCCAGACATGTAAATTAGCTAATTATGAGGTATTTCCTCATTGAGGTTAATGTGTCTCTAAATTACTGGTTTCTGGGATCTTGCTAAAAGGGCCTTTTTACTGCAACCTTACCAATCACTACCAGGCCTGTTTCTGAATCCTGGCCATTTTGTGTATGTGTGTGTGTAATATATAGATACACACACACACACAGACACACACACACACACACACACACACACACACACACACACACACACACACACACACACACACACACACACACACACACACACACACACACACACACACACACACACATATGGGTCCACTATGTAATTTTAAAATTTCATAATCTTGAACATCAGAATCTCGACGTCCAGATGTTATAGATTTTGAAATCTCGAAACACAAAAAAAAAAATAAAACAAAAAAGCGTTACAAATCATGATTCTGCAAGGGGGCAAGCTCCCCCGTGCCGCCCCCTCAGCTTAAATATACCAACTCCGAGATCGCACTACAGTGAACAGAACGGTTAAGTTACCATTCCGCACTAAGTTTATACCTCATTATGTATGTCTCTCTTCAGTAAGTTATACTGCTAAATTTAGTTGTTGCTTTCCATCAAGAGCATTATGTTTGAAACACCCTTTAAGTGTAGCTTACCATGTCTTCTTCTTTTAAGGGCAAGACATTGGGCTAGGAAAAATAAGAGTTATCAGATCTCTCTCTACATAATTTTTCTTGGTAATTGTATTAACATTTATAATGACTTTTTAAGTTGACAGTGTAAAAAGAAAATAGAAGAAAAATCAGTTGACCGCCACTGAGCATTACTCAAAGATAAATTATACTTTCTGATAGACAGGGTTGTTCTTTATGTTACAATCAACAGGCAAAAATAAAATATGCTTGTATGGTGGAATAACACTTATAAGCAAACGGAAGTTTCACGTGATAATACATAAAATATAAAATGAATAAAATAGACGGCAAAAGAAATTGTGTTGAGCTGTCAGAAGTGTGAAATTTTCCATGAATCTCAATTAGCTGAAAATATTTTTTTTTATAATCTTGTAGCTTCTTTTTATTTCTACTCCTCTAGTAAAAATAAGGCAACATAAGACAAGATTGTTTTAGAAGTACATAACAAATGTGTTACATATGATATAGAGTTATCAAATAGTTTCAGCAGTAACTTATTTTTCCTCATTACAGTTACCTACTGATGATCATTATATATTCTGGGAAGTTGTAATCCCTGATTTGCAGAAAACAACCATCATTATGAAAGGATGCTTTAGGTGTGATAAAATAAAAGTTTTGTTCATGTCTTGACAAATTACCAAGCAGCTTTATCTCCAAAATCTCCAGTTAAATACAAGGTACCTTGACTTTTCTCTTTCAGGAATCACTAAGTCATGGATATGTACTACAGTATGGAAAAATAATCTATCTCAGTGTGGGTTAGTAATATGCAAGCCATTAAATCCATCAGAGATTACAGCAATTACATATCAAAAACAAACAACAGTTCCTTTTTTTTTTTGCTTACTTGGGGGGGGGTGTAAATGATGCAGATTTAAAAATCTGATGGTTTATGGCTACAATACTGTTTTCATCAGTGGAAGAGCTAGCTGGGGTAGAGTGGATGTAATTGTAAAATAATCTGATCACTAAAATGACTAGGATGTGATCAGGTTATCACAAGGAAGTGTTTTTTTTTCCCCTCTTTAGTTGAAGAGCTTGTGGTATTGGCACAGTGTGCTAATTGTGCCAGCTATGCCTCTGCCTGGTCTTTCATCTTTTTCTTACATTAACAAGAGTAGTTGGCAAGTCTGAAGATCCAAGGCATTTCAAAACACATTCTCTGTTCTTTTTCTATTAAAAAATGCAAAAGTCATCCATTCCTAAGCCATGAAAACAGCAAAACAATACATTGATCGCAGATAAACAAGAGAGAAGAGAAAAAAGACAATACATTACATTGTCAACTTATTTTGGCATTACCCCTGCCATCACATGGAGTAGAATGAGTCAGATGGCACGGTTGCCCAGACTGCAGGTATTCTCTGCAGGCCTAAATATCATCCATGGCTTGCATGTAGCAAAGGGTATAGTCTTTTAACTATTTTAAAAATAAAATGTGTGCTCAGTACAAATATGTGGAAAATATAATACCCCCTTTCATTTGGTGGTATATATTGTTATTCTAATTTCTCTGGTGCAGTAAGAATGTAACTGATTTAATACAGTGAGAAAATATTTTGCTAAGAGATTATTTTAAAGTAGCTATTGTTTCATATGACAAACGACTTTTTAAATATGTTGTTATAACATTTAATATCAGAAGTGAATCAAGGTTTGAGCATCTTTTCAAGTGCCCACTGGATCAGCCCAATTCTTGCATGCAATTGGCTTTTTCATTCTTCCACTGGGGCAGCAACCAGGCTTCAATGATGAGTGTAATAAACCAATTCATTCCTATTTTGGAGGCAAGATGTATGTGCTAGGTAGCTGGCCAGCCTGGAAATCCTGAAGACTATCCTAACTACCTGAACTATCAGTGATGTGTTTGACAAATGCTGATTTTCAGGAGGCACAAGTGTGCTACTGCACAAGCCATGTCTCCTAGCCAAGCAGTACACCGGTGAACAGTGTGGACACTTGAGGCTGATTTCTGTAGGTGTTGCCAGTGCAGCAAACCAAGCCACTTCCCTCCCCCAGAATGGGTGAGCTGTCATTGGCTGCTTGCTTGCATCTTCCCAACCCCAATCTCTCCAGTGCCTGTGCCACTGATAAACATGCATCTTCTGTACCACAGTCGGGGCTTTATCGCTAAATCTAATTGCTTCAGGAAACCTAGTACATTTGTGCCTTCTGTGAATTCCCTTATTAATACATTTGAGAAACTGTGTATTCAGTATATTTTTAAGTTAAAGAAATCAAAAAGCAGAATACATAGGAATTATAATTTAACTAACGAAGAGCATTTAGCTCTGAAGCAACTTCAGAATAACTGTGACATAATTATCAGGCCTGCAGATATGGGTGGGCCGATAGTAGTTTTAGATTTGGTCTGGTGCAATGAGGAAGGATGTCTTTTATATCCGAAAGCTTTGTCGTTTTTTTTAATAAATTTTATTTGGCTTGACAGTGTGGAGAGACTATTTTCTTTTTTGCTGTCATGTGACATAATACTGTTTCACTTCTCTGTTTTAAAAACCAGCTTTGGTTTAATGTGTTCATTATCTGATGAAGCAGCAGTAGCTGCAAAAGCACTTATGACCTACGATAAATTAAGTTTTTAACCTGGAGAGTCGTGCTTCCTTCGGTCCATCAGTGTCCTTGGTTTATTGTTCTTAAAATGTTTTGTAATACTTTGGAGCTTTTCTCCCTTGGCTTCTGCTGAAAATGGTCTCCTAATGAGTCGGACTTTCCTGATAAAAAAATGTCAGTCAGTAAAATATAAATAAATGTAAATGAAAAATTTCTTCTAGAATTACTTAACATATTAGTGATTTTAACATCCTAGCATGTGAACATTTTTATAATATGAAACTGTATATTAATGCTAATTTCAGATACGTCAGTTTATAAAGAAGTATAGTCGGTGTACGTCTTTAATGTTAACTATGCTTGTTTTGAATATTGTTGATGCTTTTATCCTTGACTTTTAAACCTCCACATCTTTTTTTTTTTTTTACTTTAACCTTTTCTAATTACAAATCTTTGTTTCTTCCTGGTTTCAGTTCTACCTCCCCATCTGTGGGTGAAATGAGTCCATCATGAATCAGTTCACTACCACAGTGAATATAAATAAATAAATAAAAGAAATGAAAATATAAACATTAAATAAATAAGTAGGTAAATAAATAACTGACTGAATCTTCCAAACATTACAAATCTAGAAGTAGATCATAGTGGATGACAAAAGCATGTGAGGATAATTAAAACAGGAGCAAGAGGCTCTCTTGTGTCGGAAGTCAAATAAATTAACTGTACTCAGATGTGTTATGATTTTAATTGGAAGTGAGTCCCATTACTAGGTTACAGGGCCACTTGAATATCTGGTCTGCAGTAGAAAGGTGGCTAGAAGGTTGAATCATTATGGGAATAATGTTAGCCCGTGAGTGAAGTAAATATGGGTTACTTTTTATAGCTAGTCTGTAGCTTAGTGGTGACGCGGCATCACTGTAAGGGTTGTATGTTTTTTATTATTACAGCATTTTAATTTTCTTGTGACTTGTTTATATTAAGCAACGCTTTTTGTTTTATGAGGTAAAGCATTCCATCTTGCTGGAATGATAGTGGCACTTTTTTACCTTTAGCTAATGTACATTAAAGGGAGGGGCTAATTAACCATATTTGTTTATGGCTTCTCATCAAATAAAAAAAATTGTTTTATTCTTACTTTATTGGCCAGAAGGTAAAGAGCTCACACATTAAAGGATTTCTGCAAAACAAAATGTAGCTCTGACTATTGTCAATAACAAATTAACTTTGTTTATCAAGTTGCAATGGTAAATCGGGTGCTTAATTAAGTTAATGAAGCTTAGAATTTTGTTCTCTGTTGTCTGTGTTAAAGAAGAGTTCAATACAATATTTGGAAAATCCCAAATATGTAAAATGGACATTTCTGTCTATGGTCTAACTGGTTTATGTGGTTAGGAGTCATGATGATCTATAGGAAACTTTAAATACTTTTTTTAATAGTGGAAAAGTTACTGGAGTTAGATGGAGTCAAGAATTCACAAGATAATACATGCATATTTAAAAAGGTATGCTAATTGAACACAAAAGTGTAAAATCAAAACCACAAATGACTTTCTGTAATAATGAGAATGAAGGTCAAGAGAGGAATATGATGTATTTTGTTAGTATTTGAAATTTCTCCCTCTGTTTACAGAAAATAATTTTACAAAATTTTCCCATAATAGTAAATTATCCTCAGCTTAAGGGTATTGTACTAAAAGGGATAGTGTTCTCTAATTTTAAGGGAAAGAGAATAGATGACAGACTAATCACCATTGTTTAATTCCAGAAATGTAACAGAGATTACTAATAAGGCCATAACTCTTGTGGTAAAACCAAAAAAGCAAAATGTTTGTAATAATAACAGGCATATGTATGGATCTAAGGCAGTAGTTTATGATGTACATTGTAATTTTAATGAATCTAAATGAAATATAGGACAAATGCAAAAGAATTTCAGAGTCAAGATGATAGGGCATTTCTGTGATATAAAGAGGGGGATCTAAGACATTTGCTCGACTGAGCAAATGACCGAAATCTAAATGGCTGGGCATACTTACGCTAAAGTGCTTTTCACCAAAGAAGCACTTTCGCGTATGTATGCCTGTTGCCGAGGCTGTACTAGAGTGCAGGTAAGGGAAATTTCCCTTTTCCCCACTGTAGTGCGGTCTCGGAGGGAGAATATTAAAGTAGGAGGGGTAATTGTAGTGTTTTATTTTTTTTTTTTGTAACACGCTTTAAAGAAAGCGCTTTTTCGATAAAAGTGCTTTCGTTAAAGTGCGTTCGGTTATCATGGATTCGGACGTTTGCTTAGTTGAGCAAACGTCCTAGATCCAAAGAGGGATCCTGAAACAAATCCAAAGACAGTGTATTAAATTCCAACAAAAAAGTAAAAATAAGAGCAATGGAAGCCTTGATTTTTTCCTTAAATGTTATGGAGAGGATATTTAAAAGCAGATCTACTCAAGACAGAAGTTCAGTTAATTTTGAAATTTGGTACATTTTTTCAAAAGGATTAAATGATGATTAAAGCTCATATCAGGGTACATGTTATTTTTACATGTTCACATTCTTTCATACTTTTATTTTTAATTATGGTACAAATTCATGAGTTGTTTTGCAAATCGTACATTTTTTTAAAACAAACATACTGACTAATTGAGATGGTTTTCGATTAAACTAGTGGAATCTGATTACATTCATGCTTTCCTAATGAGCAACTTGTTTACTCCCTCATAAGATAAAATGCTAATTCACCAGGATTTGTAACAATAAATTTATAATGTTTCTGTTTTATTAGTTGCCATGTATGGTATGGGATTTTTAATCACAGTAAAACACACATTTCTAAATGTACTATCCTAATGCAGTCTGCCCGATAACAGACAACAGTATATAGTTTGCCTCAAGTCTCACCTCCCAAGGGATGCTCCAATATAGAGGCCCACTAAATCCTCCCTCTGGTGTGTGGGAAAAACAGTTTGGAATTCTCTAGATTAACAAGACGGTAAGAGAGCTGACTGCTGAAAGGGAAGAAGCCTAGAAATGATAACAAAATAGCAAATGATCACAGCAAAAATCTTTGATATGAAGCACAGCTACATCTAGCAAAGGAGAATCATTACACTTTATCACAAAATAACAACCTGCATAAACCCTCATAGTTGCAGAAGACAGTAAATGACTCAATGGGAAAATCAAGTACAAATGATTATTTTAGTTTCAGGTCCCACATAGAAACAACGTATGCTTTGAAAGGCTCTTTTTTTTATAAAAATCATCTTTATTATACAAAAAAGTAAAAAGGTCACACAGACAAACCAAGTAGTAAAATAATACAAGAAAAACCTTGCCAAGCTACAGTTTTCACTCTGTGACACCTTAAACATTCTATAATAGAGGCCCATAGGATATATGCAAATGATACCTGAAAGACATCCAGTGTTTCAGCTATATGGCTTCTGAATGTCCATGACTTTACTTTTTAAGTCTTTGTTTGGTTTGGTTTGTCTGTGTGACATTTTAACTCTTTGCTTTGGATGTTAGTTGGGATATTTTGCAGACTCCTTAATGGTTATGGATATCAGCTGGGTTAAAGATCCTGTGTTTCTAAAGTATAGCTAAACATTCCACTTATGCTGTACTGATGAGCTCATAAGAAGCCAAAACATGCATGTCCACAGTTAGTGTTGTTTGCCTTTATTGTCCTCAATGTATCCACAAAGCCTTAAAAGGAAAAAATCACAAACATACAAAAGCCATATTGTTGAAACACTTGACATCCTTAAGGGGTCATTTGCATATAGCCCATGGGCCTCTATTATAGGAGGGTTAAGGTATGACACAGTGAAAACTCCACCTTGGCTAGGTTTTTCTTGTAGTTTTTACCAAGTGGTTTGTCTATGTGACCTTTTTACTCTTTAGTTTACATATTTAAAACAGAGGAAATGAAAGCTGGAAACAGCTAAACTCCAGCCAATAGTGTTTATTATGCCAGAACTAAAGAACTTACATGCAGTTTTCACTGGGTTTAATGACCATAAGTCCCAGATAATTCACAAAGCTGTCAAAAACTGGATGGATGTTTGTTCCAAGTCTGCAAAGTGACTAAAGCACAGCAGTTAAGTGTAGCAACACTAATTAACCCATTTAGCATCACCGAAAAAAACACAATACAAAGTGTAAAACCAATTCAAACAGTAGTTGTAGTTTCATAGTCAGAAACATAAATAGAAAAAAAAATGCAGAAGAATGAATGAACCCACTCAAACTGATTTAAATACCTAGGCAGAACACAGAAGCATCTGGAAAACTGAAAAAGCATTGCAAACAGTATAAAGCCTTCAACTAATAGCTGTAACTTCAGATTTTGAGTAAACACAGTAACATATAAAAAAGAGGAACCACACAAAGCTTACTAAAAATGGCAAAAGAAGTGCAGTAGTATAAATGCACTGCCCTGGATACAAAATGGAGCCCAAATGCTGTGTTTGGGTTTTAACTTGTTTGCAGAAGCTTTAACTTTCAAGAATCTTAGAGTAAGACAAAAATGTCTGACTGCTCATGGAGTATATATCTCCCTCTCTCTCGCTCTATATATAGATATACAGATACATAGATATATGAATTTACTTCAGAAGACTGAAAAAACAAAAGACCGAATCCCAACATACTGAAAACTCCAAATACCAAAGGATGGAATTTGCCCCTTCTTCACTGTTGTACAATCTTGGGGTTGGTATATATAATTAGCAGGGGGTATGGGAACACCACATGAGAGGTGCAAGGGGGCTTGCCCCCTGAATTAAAAATGTTTTCAGTATTTTGGTTTGTCAGTCTTCTGGAGTAGATAGATATATATATATATATATATATATATATATATATATATATATATGGGTCTAATTCATATGACCTAAATTCCATATGATCGAAATTCATTTGACTGAGACCAAATGACCTAAACTTCATTTGACCTAAAACTCATTTCACTGACAATGCGCACTGGCAGTCTGTAGAGCACTGTAAGGCAAGTAAAAGGTATATGCCCTGTTCCCCACTATAGTGCGACCCTAGAGTTAGAATATATAGTTAGAGGGTTTGGGGACACAGCCCCCCAAATTGGAGGGTGTGGAGGGAGTACCCCCCCCCCCCCACCTAGTTTGATTATATATTCTGTGGTTTGATTTTATATTGTTCAGTAAAACTGAACTTTGTGGGGGGTTATGTCTCCCACACCCCCCACACCCCCCTAACTATATATTCTAACTCCAGAGTCACACTACAGTGGTGAACAGGGCATATACCTTTTACTTGCCTTACAGTGCTCTACAGACGGCCAGTGCTCATTGTCAGTGAAATGAGTTTTCGGTCAAATGAAGTTTAGGTCATTTGGTCTCAGTCAAATGAATTTCGATCATATGAAATTTAGGTCATATGAAGTAGACCCACACACACACACACACACATATATATATATATATATATATATATATATATATATATACATACATACATATACATATACATATATATAAACCAGGGCTCCAGCCAGTAGTTATCTTCCTGGCATTAAAAAACATAATCCAAGCTGAGTCCCATGGGAAGTTACTACCTAATGTTTACAGATACAGACTACTGAGGATCTGCTACAAAGTTGGGGAGATCCATTGGTCTGGAATAGACTCCTCATCCATGTAAAACCAAGCACAACCTGTCCATATTCAAGCAAAACTTGGATCTATTGATGGGCAATAGAAAGTTATCCCTGGACTGCCCTCTGTACTACTAATGGACAGAGGCAGCATCTAAATCCTTCATTTCCAACATGGGTCCCTAAAATTAGCTATGGTATGATCCCAGCAATTCTCACTATAGATAATATACAATTATCAACTATGGGATGGGTAAGGCCAATCTAACACCAAACAGGATAGGTTAATTCAAACCCCAAATAGGGGAAACTGGCTAGCCTTAAAATGGCTTACAAGGACATCTAGCCTAGTGCTTACCTACAAACCTATTTCCTATCCAAGTGGCATTTAAACAGCCAGTGACATATAGCAATCATGACCCCATCCCTACCCAGTGAAGTAATGCAAACGATAAATATGTCCTGCTACCTATTGAATGGATCTTTTAGCAATACCTGGCCTCTTGTAGGTCAAAGATGTTAAGGGGTTGACAGGTAAACGGTCCTTACTGTTGTCATTTCCGAATTCAGTTTTTAATGTTCTAATATGAAGGTCTATATTGATAATTTGCAACATTACATCTCTACTGACTTATTCTTTTAGATAAAGTAGTTTGGCCATTGAGCATTTCAAAAAGTATCACAAAAAAACAGGAGAGACAGTGCCAATGCAAACTACTCAGCAAAGTCTCAAATGGCAAGTAACAGCAGGAGGATCCGCGAGGACCACCAATGTGGGGAACCACTTTATTAAAACATCCAAAAAGTGCACCACTTACAAAATTGCAATGACACAAACGCTTAACAGTCTCACTGCGATTTTCATTCACAAATGGAACTTCTTCAGATATGCAACACACACACCCCTTTCAGGATCCAATAAATACTAAATTCAACCAATCAACATTCACAAAGCAATCCATTAGCATAATTAATATATTTAAAATTTTCCCTGTACAGGATACCATATAAATCAGCTAAAACACCATGTTCAGTATAAAATACATACATAAACAGTTGAGGACATGGAGAACCCTAAAAAAAAAGAAAAAAAAATGAAAATGTATATACAAGCACACATACTTCATATAGTTAGATACCACAAGCAAATGGTGTATATACATTTTCATACATATATTTTTTTTCTTTTCTTTTTTTAGGGTTCTCCATGTCCTCAACTGAGTTACGATACTAGTGTTTTTTGTTTTGTGCCTAAATCTCAAAACAAATGAGTGAATGCAGCTAACAAAACAGGAAATAACTGTTCAGTAGATATGTAGTGTGTGTGTGTTTTTTCATTTTTGCATTACTTTCTTCTTCGAAGTCCATTTGGTATAATATTTTTAGGCATTGTTATTTCAAAGTTGTAACCATTCTTTATTCTGCATGTTACTTTGAATGGTATCAAACATACATGTATAATTCATACACACACATACATACACACACACACACACACACACACACACATATATATATATATATATATATATATATCTTTATGAACATCCCAATAAAAAGCAGTCATTTGTACTAAATTTTAACCAAACTGAAATGCTAAATATACTACTTACAAGATGTTTACAAAATGCATACTTTAATTTTGGAAGGTAGTATCTTATGAATGACACCTACTGAGCATGTTGTTGCCAAAAATGCAAACTTGCCTTGTTGTGTTGGTACTGTCAATACTGTAATATGCTTCATTCTAAACGAGCATCTTTAATGCAGTCAGATTTAGCAGCAAGTTTATTCCCGATTCCTCCCCAAGGGCAAGCCCAAGACATATGGCGCTACAACCTATTCAAGAAGCCATTGATTTTACTGTAACCACCAATATGAGTGGGGTCTGGGAAGGGTTTGCCCAGAGCTGGGCTGAATGTATAAGTCCACCACTTGACATAATCTTTGCACTTCCTGCATATTTTGATCTGTAATCCAAGGGTTCTAAAAGCTGGTTCTCTTGAATGCTGGAGATTCACATCAACACTCCCATATAGGTTCATAGGTAAATACTAGGCTATCTGCCCAAGGGCATTTATAAGCCCAGCCAGAGTGCGTTGGCTTTTACCACCCCCTTAGATTAGTTCCCTGTACCGCTGACCAGCAGAGCAATTAGTTTCCTGTGCCTCTGTCCAGCAGAGCCACTGCAGTGATCCCAGGGGTAAATTTTCTGTTTCCCATCCACCTGTCAAGGTTTCTCTTGAAGAGTGCTAGTGAGAGGCTCTGCCTGATGTATACTGGAACCTTGTTACAAAGCATGGGGAGTCTCTGGGTCAGGAATCTATCCCTCCAGCATGTCCTATTTATCGTTGTGGTAAGGTTTATATCCCTAGAGCGTGTGGCTCTCAGGGATTTGTTTTTTTTAGGTGGAGCATATACATCAATTCTGGGTTGGACATGGCCTTGTATGTCAAGCAGAGATCACCTCTGAGTAAGCAGTATGCAACCGAGTAAAGCTGGAGTTTCTTTAGTCGGGCTGCATAGGTCATCTGTTTGAGGCCAGTAATCCTCCTGGTGAGGTACTTTTGTGGTCTTTCCAGCTGTTGCAGGTGCCTTGTAAGGTACATCCCAAATGGGGGTTGCATTCTATAATGGGTCTAATAAGTGATGAGTAGAGAGGCACAATAACCTCCTTTGCTCTGGATGTGAACCTTTTTGAGATTAGGTGGGCCACATAGAAGGATTTTCTAACCACCTTGACATATGATTATCAAAGGAGAAATTGCTATCTACTTGGGTCCCCACATCCTTAATTACTTTTTCTGTATTTAGGGGACTACCATCTACCCGATACTTTGTTTTTTCCAAAGGGGATGACTATGCACTTTTTGGCATTCAGCTTGAGGCCATGATTTTGACACCAGGTATCCGACTCAGTGAGACCCTTCTGGAGGGTGTCTGTATCAGCCGGAGACTCAATTATGGCCCCTAGTTTGCAGTCATCTGTGAACTTGGTCAGCCAAAGTCCTCCTGTGCTTGCCTGTACCTCAAGAGAAGTATATACCGAACAGGAGGGGTCCTAGCACTGTGCCCTGGGGAACGCCACTTGTCTTGTAAGGTATATCCCAAATGGGGCATTGTATTCTATAATGGGTCTAATAAGTGATGAGTAGGGAGGCACAATAGCCTCCTTTGCTCTGGATGTGAACCTTTTTGAGATTAGGTGGGCCACATAGAAGGATTTTCTAACCACCTTGGCACTATGATTATCAAAGGAGAAATTGCTATCTACTTGGGTCCCCTGATCCCTAATTACATTTTCTGTATTTAGGGGACTACCATCTATCCGCTACTTTGTTTTTTCCAAAGGGGATGACTATGCACTTTTTGGCATTCAGCTTGAGGCCATGATTTTGACACCAGGTATCCGTCTCAGTGAGACCCTTCTGGAGGATGTCTGTATAAGCTGGAGAATCAATTATGGCCCCTAGTTTGCAGTTGTCTGCGAACTTGGTCAGCCAAAGTCCTCCTGTGCTTGCCTGTACCTCTGAGAAGTATATACCGAACAGGAGGGGTCCTAGGACTGGGCCCTGGGGGAACGCCACTTGTAACCGGTTTAGAGTCGGACCAAGAGTCTGCAACTCTCACCATGTGGGTTCTGTCCATGAGCCAATTTGCAACCCATCTCGTGATGTAGGGGTTAATGTTCAGGTTGGTGAGTTTGTCTATAATACCAGAATGGGGAATGGTGTTGAAAGCCTCTGCATGGTCTAGGTAGGCTGTGTGGACCTCCTTACCCTCATTTAATGCCTTGGTAACTGCCTCAAAGAAGTCCACCAGGTTTAGGAGGCATGATCTTCCCTTAACAAAGCCAAACTGGGTGGGGTCCAAAGTTTGGAGGTTCCCAATGTCTCTGTTAATGAGTTCCATGATGATGCGCTCCATAGCCTTGCAGACCAGGCTAGTCAGGCTTATAGGGTGATAGTTCCCGGGTTCCATTGTGGCGCCACCTTTGTAGAGTGGGATAAATGTTGCTGTGCACCACTCTGTGGGTACGTAGCCTGTAGAGATGCTGAATTTGAATAGTGTGTTTGGGTGAGGGGTTAGTTCATTTTGGAGCTCTGGTAAGACACAGCCTGGGACACCGTCCGGTCCCATTGAGGCTGTGTTTTTGGCTTTGGATAGGGCTGTTTTAACTTGTGTGTCGGTGATTGCCAGTGCCTTACATTCTTCTGGTATGGTTATGGGCCCTTTAGGAGGTGAGAGGGGTGTGAAGTTTGCATTGAACCTGTCGGCCAAAATGTTGGCAATATCAGCCAGTTCAGTGTATTTTGTGCCATTCTGCACCAACTCAGAGCAGATCTGAGAGTTTCCATTTAGGTTCTTGACATAGCTAAAGAACGCTTTGTGGTTATCTTTGGAGACCTTGGCAATGTTTCTTTTGAAGCTAGCCTTGGATGATTTAATGTGGGATTGTAGTTTCTTGATGATACTGATCAGGGATGTTTTTCCTTCTAGGGATTTTGCTCTTATCTGTACTAGTTTCCTCCTTCTATTGTACCAGACTGGTTTCTTTTTCTTGGAGGAGTGAGTCTTGGTTTTACTTGGGATAGCATGATCCATGCATTCCTGCAGATGATCATAGAGTGCCTTTGTATAGGTTTCAGCAGCTTGGACAGCATTGTCCATTGGTGTGGGGGCTGTGAACCTTTGCACCTCTGTCTTAAGCAACGTAAAGTTTGCTTTTGAAAAGTTTTTCACGGTGGTTTCCTTGACTGGGGTTGGGGGCAGAATGTGAATATCCAGAGTGATTAGTCTATGGTCTGATCTAACCAGCAAGGGGTTGACATCAGGTGTGGAACACTGGTCGCCCATGTTGGTGATGATCAGGTCCAATATGTTGTTCCCTCTGGTGGGGGTGTTGACCAGTTGATCCAGGGCATTCGAGTTTATAAATTCTAGGAAGCATTGGGCAAGGGAGTTAGTACTTCAGTAGTTCTCCCAGTTAATGTTTGAGTAGTTGAAATCACCCAGTATTGGGGTGTTTGGTAGGACCTTCATATTTCCCAGTGTCTCCAGAAATGTGGAATGGGGGTCCTGGGTCATGGTGGGTGATCTGTAGCAAGCTACAATTTGGATTGCAGTTTTGCCTGTTGTTAGTTGCACTTGGATGATCTCTGATGCATCGTGCTGTGCCACTAACACGGAGGTGTGAGTATCCTTGATGAATATGAATACATCCCCGCCTTTTGTGTTTCGGTCCGGGTTTTGTGGTCGAAAGGTATGGTATGAGTTATAGCCTGGTACTGCTGGGGTGCTCTCTGGAGCTTTAAACCAGGGCATTGAGTAGCATTACCCTCAGTTTTTGGTTACTTGTGTTATTTACATTGGTGGGTTTGTCTTTTGAGCCTTGTCTAAAAAATGCACTATGGGGGCTGCAAGACCCTTTGCCAGTATTCGAAAGCCTAAGGGTGACAGGTGCAAGCCATCTCTTGAGAAGCAACGTGGCCTGTCGAGCATGTCATCCCAGGCAGACAGATACTGGATCCCCTTTGAATGACACCAGAAACTTAGCCAATTGTTGAAGTTGATCATTTTTTCTTTATACTGTGGCATCATTCTTGGTGAGGGCAGGATGCTATTCAGGTTCAGGGTCATAAATGCCTGGGCTACATGATCAGAGAGCTCTTCCATGTCTCTTTTCATGTAGTCCAGGGAGGTACAGATCAGGTCATTCACACCAACATGTACAATGGCAGAGGCAGTCATATTTGTACTTGTTCTGGAGTGACCTGAGTGCTTGTGTTATGTGGCAGATCTTGTCGCCCGACAGGCAGATAACTGCAACCTTCTCCTTGTCCAGCCTAATTAGTGGGACATCAGTGTACCTGACTATAGAGTCGCCTATCACTAGTGTGTTGGGTATGTTATTTTGCCTTAAGGGCTGTGATTGTGTGGCACATTGATTATGTGAAGTATGTGTTTCATGGTTGGTGATGGGTTGTGGAGGTTGCTTGGATGTCTGCTTTGGAGGTCTCTGTTGCTTTTGCAGATTTTTTCATGTATTTATGTGTGTTATTTGTCTGTGTTGGTTTGTTAGGTCTATGTGAGACTGGTGGTGTGTTGCAAGTATTACCCTTCTCCTCTTGACAGTCAGTTACAGTCTGGGGTTGAGAGAGCTTTGCCTCCAGTCTGGCTGTATAATTGCACTCTCGCATATATTAGTGTTTGTTGGTAGGAGGAGAGGGTTGTCTGTGTACATGAGGCAGTTGTAACATTGCTTCAAAATGCCCAGATTCACCAGTTGGACTGGAGAGTACACTGGAAACTGCCCTTTGGACATGCCTGAATAGGTAGAGTGAGTTGTTTTTCTGATTGACTGGTGGGGACGAATAAAGAGCCTTGTCCTTCTGGACAGTATAAGGGGGGCTAGTGCTAGGGGTATTTAGTGCTTGTTATGAGTTTTAAGCAAGTGCTGGGCTGTAAAATGAATGGTTTGAGTGCTAAAGTTGAAGGTTTGTCTAGTTCCAAGGGAGAAACTGTAGCGTAGACTTTGTGGAGTTGAGAATAGTTTAAACGGCCAATAAAACTACAGTTTCTGGCCAGAAATCACTCCTCCAAGGGCAGGTAGGCTGTTCAGAGCTCCCCACTCTCACTGGTGAGCAAAGAAACTTCCTTTTTTGCCCAGGTAAGGTATGGCCAAACACAGAAGCTTAAACACAGTCTAGGTATCAGCAGGTATCTGAAACTGGACTTTTCTAGCTTAGTAAGGTGGGAAAATAGCAATTTTTTTTTTTTGTTTGTTTTTTTTTCGAGATAACAGTAGAAACAAATGCAAAAACACTTTTATACTGAAGTAATGGCTGTCGCACTTGAGTGGGAAGCCAGTAACAGTTAAAAATACAATTTATAACAAAAAAACTAATTTTAAAGTGCAGGCACACATAAATGCAATTTCAGTGTAAAATGGGCGTTCTGAGAAGCAATAAACGCCAGAAAATTAGCATTTAGGTGGAAATAGCAATAAGCAACAAGAAAAAGCAAAAAAAATGGTACTTAAACACTCCAAAGTCTGTCCTTTTTTCTCCCTGGCATTGTAGGTCTCTGCAGGACACCTGGGCAGGATCTGCTGAGCTTATACAAACACAAAAACTGCACAAATGCTGTTTTTATATCAGAAAGAGATAGAAATTAGCCCAAAATGGCCAATAAAACTATAGCTTCTGGGCAGAAACCACTCCTCTAAGGCAGGTAGGCTGTTCAGAGCTCCCCACTCTCACTGGTGAACAAAGACACTTTGACAGCAGGAGCTTTGCCTTTTTGTTTTCCCTTTTGTTGTTTAGCTGTTATTGCTTGAGCAAACAGTAGGGTTCTGCTGGTAACCATTTGAAATGTCGGGAGATGCTAGAGCAAGTCCTGAAACATGGAGACTGAATGGCAGAAAAACAGACTTACATATACTAAGTCCAAGATGGCCATTTCTTGGAATATTCCCTTTTCTCTGTGGTATGGCAGTCTCGGAGTTGGTATATATAAGTTTGGGGGTGTGCCCCCCCCGAGCTTATTGAGCCTTGGCATTTTGAGTACTGACGTTTCAGTAGGGATCCGTTCTGTTACAAGGGGCGTTAATACAATGTGCTTAAGTTTACTCAGCAAATTCTGTGATGTTGGGCCAGACATGGCATCTTATAGCTATTCCAGCACCTGCTGCCCCAGCTGACACATCAGTTATTTATTGGCCTTTGATTATCAAGAAAAAACAACTGGTAATGGCCCCTTATCATGGAGACACTGGGAGAAAAGAACTGAGAAGTACACATCTGCACAGGATGCCATGAGTTAACAGTAAACAGCAAAATTATACATGATGTACATGTAATGTAATGGGTAATCACCATGTTACATGTGCAATGTTGAATATACAGCATGTAAGTTCAGTAGTTCATTCACATCTATAAAACATATGGCATTATTTTACAGTACATGTACATAGTCCCAGTTTAATTTTAGCTCACATATACCAAATGAGGCATATACATATTTTAGTTAAACTTCACTTGAGACCTGCAACCAGGAAAAAAGTGAGAAGATTTTTGTGACACTAAGTTGGTCGGACTGCTTAAGGAGACAACTTAATAATGTGGTTGGTACAAGGCTAGGACTATTCTGTTGATAATTGTGTTTTTAAATAGTGAAGGTGCAATGTTTTAAATAAGAATGGGGCTTAATTATGAGGTTGTTACAAGTGAAGGAACATTCTGTCGATAAGTATGTTTTCAATGAAATTTTAAATTGCTGATGGGATGAAATATTAGTGATATCTGTTAGGACTGGGTTCAACAGTTTAGCAATGTTCACATAATATAAAGAATCACTGTTATATTTTTTAGATTTTAGACTGTACACTAGGTGTTGGCTCTATGAGCACAGTTAGTACAGTGAGTGCAGGTCCCTGTGGGATGTATAACCAGTTTAATAAATGGCTGATGGCAAGGCATCTGTCAGGTATACAGGATGCTGTGGGCTGTCAAGGTAAGTGAAGGCTAGTAGATTAAGTAGTTACAACCAGTTCAGAGAGTGAAATGTAAGTCCATGATGTCTTTGATTAAGGTTACTTGCAAACATTACAATTTTGTTATAAGATTGCTCCAGTCTGGTTAGCTAAGACAACCGTAAGGTAGTGAACACTGCTGAGGCCTATACAAGATAGTGAGCTGATAAGGATTAGCTACAGTCTTGTGTGCATATTCTGATAAAAAAGGTTTGATGCTATAATGAAGTCCTAGTTTATGGATGACTTTTTGAACTGCAAGTTGAATGTGCTGATTGAATCTTACATTATGGTTAATTTATTCTCACTCGCTCAATTTTAGTGTTATTGACTGATAATATTGTTAAGTAGGTATAGTCTTATTGCTGAGGTGGAGGTGAGAATACCATTAGTTAAGTTTTATTTGCTTTAGCAGCAGCTTAGATTATTCAAGCCATTTCTCAGTGTTTCTAAAGGAATAGTGTAGGTCAGCTTGGAGCTGTTTAATTGAGGAGGTTGCACGTATTATTGTCAAGTCATCCGGATATTGGATTATATTTGCTGGGTGAGAGGTCAAGCTTCATGTCAGAGTGGGTCCATGCAGTGAAGTCTGCACTGTTGGAAATGGGACCAGAACTGAGTCTGATTGCCTTAACATTAAGGCTGGACTTGAGGTGCAAAAGACAGCTTGGATTCAGCCTTGAGGGCTGATGCCTTAATCATTGGTAACATTGATATTCAGAGCTTCATTGTTGACTGCAAGTAGGCTGACCTCAGGCATGAATTACTAGACCCAAACAAGGCTGGGCCTGACTTCTGTCTCAAGAGATTAATCCTTAGCCTTGATGGTGAAGGATGCCCTCTCATCATTGACCCTGAAATAGAGAGTCCTAGAGCTGAAGGCACTGCTGAGTTTGGAAAAGTTCACATCAAAGGCAGCAGTTCCAAAATTGAGGATGCTGCTTTCCCTGAGATATCCACCAATTTTGACCAGGACATTGAAGAGTCAACCAGTGGTCTGATAGCACTGGGACCTGGACATATCTTGGTGAGGCAAATAATACATCAGCGTCTGGAAAACAAGGCTAAGATGGTACTTGACTTCCTCAATGACAGCAGGGATGGAAACCAGAGACAACATATGCTGCATCAATAGAATGCCTGTCACATTTTATTATAATCCAGAGTGGAATGGAGTGCATAGACACAGTTAAATTTATGGACCGTGGTCTTCTGGTTCCTAATTTTGGCTAAGAGGCCACTAATGAAATGCTGCTTGGCCAAGGACAGGGCCTGTAAAATCTAGAAATGTTGACCCTTAGTGATGGTAGTGGGGATAGAACCCCCTAGTCTATATTTCATAGAGGATATCACAGAGTCAGGTTATGAAGGAGGATGTTCTTCGTATCATCAGAAGATTTGGGAGGTGAGAAGCACTATCACCCTCTGGGGCACAGTGGCCTTCAGTTTGTCCAGGTCAGGATGCTAACAATCGTCTTAGACACTCAGAGAGTAGAAGGCTGTACAGATCTCACTTTCCTTGGAGAAGTCAGCTGCTACCAAGCATTTGAGAGTTTTGTGTTGTGGCTCAATTTTTGTAAGACATTCATGTTTATGAAACTTCTTATTCACCATTTTCTCCATAGGGAACAATAAAAAAAAAAAATCAACAAAACTAATAATAAAGGATCCAAAAAAACACAATCCTGAGGTAACTAACAATTCTGGTGTATAGTCTGTATCAATAATATAAACATGCAAAATGCAGTTTTAGCACTAACTGTAACTATAAAAGAAACAGCAAATGTCCAGTTCAGGAAGAGTCTTGTAAACGATTAGTCAACACCACAGTAAAGTACAAAAACATAAACTCTTGAAGAGGTGTACATAAAGAGATGGAGTGGTAAAATCAACAAATACGTTGTGAATGAATCAAAAGGAATGTACAGACCTGCAACAAGCTGGACAGCACAATAAACAAAAATTGCTGCACCATTTTTTTTTTGCTTATTTATATGATTTACTGCACTTTTTTATTGCATGCTGCTGACTTTTATACTGTATTTATTTACTGTGTACTAAACTACACTGTTGTACTGCAACTGCCTGCTTCACTGTGCCTGTAAAATTGAAATGTATTGCTGTTTTCACTGTTTGATAAGTATTTACTGGTATTTTTTCACTGTTTTATAGCTATCTGTTCTGCCTGTTCTGGTTTTCCCACCAAGCAGTGTTTAATTAACAGATCTGTTAACTGTTTAAAGCATACTTTAGAGCCTCATGGCTGATGTTCTGCTGTTTTAAACACTTTTTCAGTGACTCTCTGGTATTTTCCTGCTATGTTAAACATTCTCTAGTGTTTCCTGCTGAAACTAAGGTAGTTAGTAGCTGTATCATAGTCCAGATCCAGGCCTGCTGCTTCTGGAACTGTTTGTAGTGGTTTGTTTGTTCTGAGCACGTTTTCCATGCCATCTTGAATTGGAAGGGGTCTATTTGCACTTTTGTAAGAGGATTGTGCTGAGTAGGACCTGTCTGGTAAAGGAGGTCAGTCTAGGGTTTGGAATAAGCATCCTCACTGGATCTTCTGAATCCTTTTACAGTTTTTTAAATTTTCACTTCTGGTATTTAGGCTCTGCATTTGAACAAGTCTCTGCTTGTATGCATGTAGTGCAGCACCCTGCACTACTGTGTAATTGTGAGCCACAGCTGGACAGTTACATTCAACAAATTTTCCCGTGAAACCCAGGCAGAAATATACATTCACTGAGCTCATCTATCATAATTTCTGAAAAGCTATCCCTAGTGACAACAGTCTTCAACCTAGTATTATGGACAGTTAGACTACCCTTGTTTCTGCTGCCAGCCTTGTTGACTTGGGTCTCTTAAGGCAGTGTAGCAATTGCCTCATGTACACAGACAACCCTCTAAAATTAACACTCTAATACAAAGTGCAAGAGATGTATTTACACCAAGAATCTAGAATCCAGGCTCTCTCTCACTCAAAACAGTAATACACAGAAGGTTGTCAGATCACCCACCACTACATATTCACATTTTACCACTACTCATACATATAGTATGCATCAAACATGTAAATCCACATATGCAGAGGTCCTCACGAAAAACTTATTGAAACACCAAAGACCTCCAAAACACAAGACTGCAACAGCTAGCACAGTCTCCACAGCACCCATGACACATATCAATACCAGTGTCTCACCCACCAAGCCCATAAGGCATGTTGTGTCTTTCGGCTTTTCCCGGTTAGGGGTCGCCACAGCGGAACTCCGGTCTGCTAATGATTGGCAGTAGATTTTTACGTGCCGAGATGCCGGCCCTGACGCACAACCTTCAACGAAGGTACGCCCATTCACGCATGTCTCCACACAGAAGACGCTCTAGCTTAGAATCAAACAGGACAACGTCTTACAAGCCCATAAGGCATAACACTCAGAAAACAAGTTTTCTTGTCACTGGAGACTCAATAGTGAGACACACAGAAGTCCCACTCACCAGGTTGGACAAGGAGAAAGTCACGGTCACCTGCCTGTCTCGTGCCAGGATTCGTCAAATCACGCATTTACTCAGGTCTCTTAGCAACAAGTTACCATTATGACTTTGTCATAGTTCATGTTGGTGTGAATGACCTGAGGCATACCGCACTGGACTATATGAAGAGAGACATGGTTGAGCTCTCTGAGTATGTGTCCCAGGCAGATATATCCCTAGCTTTGAGCAGCATACTACCCTCACCTAGAATGATGCCACAGTACAAACAAAAAAATGATTGATTTCAATTATTGGCTCAGTTTTTGGTGTCATTCAAAGGGGATCCAGTTCCTGTTAGCCTGGGAAGCCATGTTCGAGAAACTCGATGCTTTGTCAGAGACATTTTGCACATGGCACCCCTAGCCTTTTGGCTGCTGGCAAAGACTCTTGCCTCCCCATAGTCCCTTTTTTAGGCAAGGTCCCGAAAACAACATTACCAACATGAAATTAGCCAATCAGAAAAAAATAAGGGTCATGTTGCTAAATGCTAGGAGCTTAAACCAAAAACGTCACTCCCTGGAAGCACTTCTATCACTAAAAGATGTAGATGTCTGTGCAGTAACAAAAACCTGCTTTAAGGCCTCAGAGAGTACCCTGACCTAGCAAGGCTACAATGCCTTCCACACTTTTAGACTGCAAAATGAATATATGAAAACCAAAGGAGGTGGTGTTTCAATGTATATTAGAGATAAATTCACCTCCTGTATAGTTAGACTGGACATCTCCATGGAGTAACTCCAGGTCCAGGTTATGGTGGGTAAGTCCCCCATTCAAGTCAAGGCCAGCTATAGATTCCCTTCCATGGGTCATGACAACCCATGAAGCCTACTTAATCAAACTGAAGACAATCCAAATTTTACTGAACACACTGGTTATGGGGACTTTCAATTATCCCACCATCAACTGGGAAACCTACACTAGCCAAACTTGCTAGCACAAAAAAGTTCCTTTACTTTGTGAATTCAAATGCCCTGGAAAAAATTGTCCATACCTCCAACAAGGGAAACAAATGTTCTCAATCTGGTCCTTACCAACATGTCAAACAGGTGCATTGCTGCAAATGTCAGACCCTCATTAGTTAAAACTGACAACAGATCAGTTACCTTTGAACTGATACTAACACCAAAACTCACAAAGGGTGAAATCAGACTAAAAATCTTCACCAAGGCAAACTATACCCTCATAGGTGAAGGTATAAATGCATTCCAAGCCCCACCCCAAGCTGAAAGTGGTAACTACGCCGAAGCTTACACTAAAGCCCTGTGCAATCACTTGCATAAGTATATAAACTTGGCTGTACCAGAAAGAATCAAAGCCAGAATCCCAAGTAAAACAAGCTGCAGCATCAACAAACTCTACAATAAACACAAAAAGTTGCTATCTAAGAAAATAAAGGCAAGGCCCCAACAATGGAAAAGCACTCTCCTCAGCCATAACAGGCAAATAAGACAACTTGTCAAATCATCCAAGAGCTCTTTTGAGATAAACCTAGCAAGTACTGCCAAGGATAAATATAAGGCCTTTTACAGCTATGTACGAAACCTAAAGGGTAGGACCCAAGCATGTGCAGAACTAGTGGCTGACGGTATCACACACACACTGACCCCACAAAGATAGCAAACCAGCTAGTGGATTGGTTTGGCAAATATTTCACTCACTTATCCCCTCCTAACTTGCAACAAAACCCTCCCCCAAACTCCCCCCACCCTACATATCTGAAGAACAGGTCCTCAAAGCCCCGTCGAGGCAAAAAAACACAGCCTCTATGGGATCAGATGACATTCCAGTCTGTCTTTTAAACAGGCTAAAACATGAACTAGCATCACCACAAAGTACGCTTTTCAATCATAGCCTAATCACAGGCTTTGTTCCTACAGAATGGAGAACAGCTACAGTTATTCCCCTCCACAAAGGTGGCCTATAAATAGACCCAGGGAATTACAGACCCATAAGCCTGACCCACCTCATCTGTAAGGCCATGGAACATATAATTATGAACCTCATAAATAAAGACATAGGTGACCTCCAAACCCTGGATCCTACCCAATTTGGCTTCGTGAAGGGCAGATCCTGCCTGTTAGATCTGGTGGATTTATTTGAAAGTGTGACCAACTTTCGACACAATCCCACATTCAGGCATTACCAACAAACTTAGCAAACTGAATCTAAACTCCTTCATTGTAAAATGGGTTGCCAACTGGCTCACAAACCAGACACACACTATCAAAGTGGGTGACTCAGCATCAACCAGCAGACCTGTTACCAGTGGGGTGCCACAGGTGTCAGTGCTGGACCCCCTACTGTTTAGTATATTCTTCTCAGAAGTTCAAGTCAAAATTAAGGGGTTGTAGCTGACCAAGTTTGCAGATGACTGCAAACTAGGTGCAATCACTGAATCCCCAAATGATGTCAGTATACTCCAAGAGGGGCTCACACAGACCAATGACTGCTGTATTAGTCACAGTCTCAAAATGAATGCAAAGAAATGCATCGTCATTCCTTTCGGCACAAACAATGTCGCTTCACCCCATCAAATCAATAATACCCTAAGTACCCATGAAGTGGTAAGGCTCCTGAGATCACAGGTTGACTATTACCTTAACTTCGACCACCGTGTGTCTACAATAGTAAGGAATGCTTTCCACATAGCTCACTTGATTAGTAAAAGCATCATCTCAAGAGCAAAAGAAGTTATAACCACCCTATACTCAGCACTTATCTGGCCCATAACTGAGTATAACACTCTATTTGTCATGTACCGTACTAAGCAGATGCAGCAATTATAGACATCTTAAGAGGTTCCTAACAAAAAAGATCAAGGGGCTCCATCATGTGCCTTACACAGACTGACCAACTAAAGTCCCTGTCATTATACTCCATATCTTATAGACTTCTTAGAGGAGACATATGCCTGGCTAAGGGAGCAATCCAAGACCCAAACCTAATGAACTTGCTGTATATCCATAAATCAAATGGGTCTAGGGCTACCCATTCCAGGGACTTAAATATAGCCTGCAAATTAAATAGGACATGCTGGAGAGACAGGTTTACCTCCCAGCAATTTCCACATCTTTGGAATAGGCTACCAATTCATGTGAAACACAGCACCTCTATGACACTGTTCAAGAGCAACCTGGAAGTGTGGATGGGGCACTCTAAATTCTTACCAAGCATAGCACCCACAACCCTCCAGAACATAGGCAATCATCACTAAATGCAATCTTGGGTATTGAGTAGCACTTCTGTGGTGTTACATTGGGTTGAAATGAACAGACTTAAAATGACTTCCGAGTCGATAGCCTAGTAATCTCCTATGATCCTAAATGCAAGAAAAAGATGAGAAATATTCAGCTAAAACTCTATAATATATTGATCAATTTCTAAACCAAGTGACTACAACTCACATCAAAACAGATCAGAAAAAAAGTTCCTTCAGTGCAGGGCTATGTAGCCGTGGAGAGTTTCTTTTGTCAGGCTTCTTCTCTTAATCCTGCTGGTAATAAGGATGACGTTCTGGTCTCAGATCAGGGATTGGCTTAAGGAAGAAATGAAAAGGGAATGGATTAAAGGAAAAAGAGGGATGAAAATGGAAATACACATAGCAGAAAGGTAGATAAGGAGTTCTGGGAAACAGCAATAAAATTAGCAAGAGCAAGAAGTGTTTTTTGAGAAAATTGAGAAACAGTTAATGTTCTCTTATAAGAGGTGTAGAAATGTTAAGGATATGGTAGTGCATACTAGATTTTATAAACCTGATGAGAAATTGCACTACCATATTGCTACGAGAGGGATGTTAATATGTGGAAAATGTAGTGGTTGCCCTTATGTAATTAATTTTTCCCCTATATAAATAATATTGATTTTAGATCAAATGGCCAGTATAGCTGTAGAACTGAGAGAGTGATATATGCCATCAGATGTGGTTGTAATAAGTTTTACATTGGTCAAACGAAGAGAATGTTCAAGGTGAGATTATTGGAACATCTGAGGGATATTAGGGTAAAAAAATTAGAGAGCCCTTTAGCTCAGCATTTTTATGAATGTCATGAGGGAAACTGTGATAGTTTAACAGCAACCATTTTAGAACATGTTTTTATAAGTGAATTAAATGATAACCTGATTAAGAATGCACTTTTAAAGAAAGAAACTATTTTTATTTTGAAGTATGAAACCCTAATTACTAGGGGTTTGAATACAGATTGCTGTTGGAGAAGTATTATTTAATTCTGCCTGGAATGCATTTTAATTTTGTTTGAAATGCACTTTAATTAATTTTAATGATTTAATTGTTTAATTGTTTGACTGATGTTAGTAGCTGATGCTATATAAACTTTTTTGTCTGTGTTATGTGTTACTCCTTGAAGGCTTACTGTGGCCGAGGCTCTAGAGAATAAATACAGAACCATACTTGTGTACTGGCTTTGATGTTTCATACTGTGGTGTAGCAACTTGGTTCATTTCTTGCTGTTGTTCATCAAAATATAAAACTGTAACTAGCAGTGCTCCAAATGGTTCTCTCCTGGATCTCTTTTATTTGGGTCTATATTACTACAAGGAATGCTTAAATGTTCGAATTTGTAAAGGTCGACCTTTACAAATCGAACACAAACATTTGAAATAGTAAATAAGTAAATAAAAAAAAAACAAATACGGGGAAAGGGTTTAAGCAGTGCGCCCACTTGGGGGGCTGTGCCCCCCACAACCCCTGCTACTTAAATATACCAACTCTGAGATCGCACGTCAGTGAACTACAGTGTGGAAATGGGAAATTTCCCATTCCCTACACTGTAGCATGATCTTGGAGTTGGTATATTAAAGTAAGGGGCTTGCCCCCCCCCCTGCTTAAACCCTTTAGTTTTTTTTTTTTTGAGTTCTGCATTTTTTTTTTAATTTTTGTAAAAATTAGACCGCTTAACTGTTCAATCTCTAAAGGTCGACCTTTAGAGATTCGAACATTTAAACGGTCGTGCATCTAATATAGACCCTTTTATTTGATACTTATTTTCTTAACATCTAGGCCTGACTGCAAACTGGGAGCTATTATTCACTCCACTATGGATATCAAATTGCTTCAGCAGGTGAAGAATTATGCACATACCTGGTATTTAAAAAATGGTCCCAAGCTAAATTCTTAAAAAGTGCCACATGGAACTGTTTGGTAAGAAATGCATTCCCATTATAACTCTCCCCTACAAACTCACACTGTTATAAGAGACCCTGGCACATAGGGGAGTAACTCACTCTCCTCTGACCACCCCATGGTCACATAGTTAGGAAATCTTGTCTGACCCAAGTGATATCCAAAGGAATTTCATCCAGATCTAAAAACATGTTATTGTTCCACTGATCTTCCTATTAATGAACACAATGCCCTCATTGGCATGTCCCATACAAGGCATATAATTCAACTAGAAAGGCCACAGAGACAAAAAAAAAATGGTCTTAAAACTCTCAGCTAACCTACCAGATTAGCTTAACTATCCTTGTTTTCTGTGACCTAGCTTCACGATGACCTCTGTTTAGCCTTCTCTGTCAAGAAAGAACCGACCATGATTTCCTACACCTTAATAGAGCCATCAGTCTCTCAAACACCCATAGCCAAACCAGCTAATTAATAAAACTCATTGCAGAGATAGATTCATCACTCATTGATTTACCCATCTATAGAACAAACTGCCTCTCCACATTGAGCTTATCAATACTACATCTACCTTCAATGCCAGCCACAAATTCACCACAGGGATTACATGTATAGCCTTCATAGATAAAGGAGGTGAGCATTATTAGTGTGTTTTTTTCTCAAGAGCACATAAGGGTTAGGCATCTTTTGGTCCAATTGACTGCTTGCATATTAACTTTCTATGTTAATTTGTAAAGTATGGAAAAAGCAGTTCAAAACTGAAATAAGCAAAGAAAAAAGGGAAATACATCTGGACAGTTACTCAATAAGCTCCTACATGCTGCTAAGCACATAACATTCTTGTTTAGTGGCAATAGATTTGGTAAGGAAAGATCTGGCCTCCAGATCACACCCTAGCTTTATAGTCATTTAATAAAACCCATTGAATTAGTCCTGGAAGTAAGTAGCTGTTAAATTTAAATATAATGTAAATAGCTGAAAGCACATACAGAAACAGTGTAAATATGAAAATGTAAAATTTAGAATGATGCACTCACTATCCCCACTGTTAAAATTAACTTACTGCAGTGTTTGAAGTAGTAAGTGACTATATGCAATGTTGGTATTTCTGGTAATATGCAGTTTAATGACACAGGAGGAGCCATTGTAAATCATGCCAGCAATCAGCAAAGTATGCTGCATGACTTTTTGGAAAAGTATAATGCCCCTTAGAAATAACACTGATAGATATAATTGCAGGTAATGTCTAGCAGTCAGTGCAGAGGATTAAGGCTCTGAACTATTAATGAGCTGCTTCCTGTATCCACGGTACAGAGTTTGATTCCTGATGTCTCTGTTTGCCTGCTGTGCAACTCTGAGAAAGTCACTTAACCAGGTAGTGCTCCTAGGTTACCCTTAAAACAGGATGCTTGTGCTCAATGGCTTTTATGCTGTCAAAAGAAGAAAAAAATAGTTTTATAGGTTCATAGGTAGGTACTAGGCTATTTGCCCTAGGGCCTATATAAGCCTAGCCAAAAAGGTACCCTGGCTTTCGCCACCCAAGAAAATTATTTTCCTGTGCCCCTGTCGAGCAGAGCCACAGAAGTGATTCCCGTGAATTTCCTATTTCCCATCCAATCAAGATTTTTCTTGAAGAGTGCTAATGAGGAGCTCTGTTTGACAAAGATAGGTAGTCTGTTCCAGAGTATGAGAAGTCTCTGGGACAGGAATCTATCCCTCGAGCATGTTCTGTTTATTGTGGTGACAAGGATTAGGTCCCTACAGCGTGTAGCTCGGAGGGATTGGGATTTCTTTAAGTGGAGCATGTCCAACAGCTCTAGGTTTGACATAGCTTTGTATGTTAGGCAGAGATCGCCTCTGAGTAGGCAATATGCAGCAGAGTAAAGCTGAAGTTTTTTGAGATGGTCTGCGTAGGGCATCTGTTTAAGGCCAGTATTCCTCTTTGTGAGGTATTTCTGTGGCCTTTCCAGTTGTTGTAGATGTCTTGTGATGTCTTGTTGTGTCTTGTTTTGTTATGTTAATTGTGTCTGTCTTATAAAAGCTACTGGCTGAAATCTAATCTGGCTGGAAATTAAAATACACATGCATTTGCTAATAAATACATGGGTTTATATTTGTAAATCTTGACAAGATGTGGCCAACCTGCTTTCATGTGAGGTTCAAGTAAAGTGAGTAGGTGTAGTAGATGCCAGGAAAGCAGATCTGGCCTCTAGCTGTTCAATCTTGCTTCTCCCTTTGTTGGCTTTCAGCACTCAAGTTATTCCACAAAACCTAGGTCACAGTCATGACAGACTAAACCTCTTCCTCTGCAACATTGGTCTGCCAGGATTTAACATGTGAAATGATTTTATATTACAGGGCATCTTCATTTTTTTTTTTTTTTTTTAGATATGGCAACTGGTAATCTGTTGTTCATGATTTTGTCTTGAGGGCTCTATCATAGGTATATATTTTAGATGTCTTTCAATTAAGAATAGATAGCTACATATTGCACTGTTTATTTGTGTTCCAAAATGTTGGATTATAAGCTGATAAATGGATACAGTTTTAAAACAATACCTACAAATTACACTGTAGATAGCAAAAAGCTGGGGCAACAGTCCTACCTTCGCCTTACAATTTGTGTCACTGATCTATTTATGATCTTCAGGTATTTCTATATTACTTTCAATGCAGCAAAACATGTCCAGGGACAATCACTTTGAATTTTTCTGGAAAAAAAATACCAGTATATCCTGAATGTCATCTGAGTATTTGAAAAAACTGTGATTTTCACAGAATTTGGAATTTTGGGCTAAAACACTTTTTCATACAACCTATTTCTTCTCATATTCACTACTTATAATACTACCAGTTTGCTTTAATGACTGTTCTGTAGCTAGACTCTTGTTTTAATTTTGCATACATAGAGATACAGTATAAATTATAATGAAATTATGGCAAAGACTGGAAATTACACTTAAAACTCACAAATATAATTCATGGATTTCATGTCATGAAGATGGAATTTCATTTTTTTGACAATGGTAAATCCATGTTTTTGAATATGTCTTTTGTAATTTCACAAAACAGTGAATACACTCTGTTTCGTAAGTGCAGCCATACGGAAGGAGGTATACATTTCTGTCACAATGCATGTGTTGCAGTCTGTGTCATATCAGAAATACTGAAAGAGTGGAAAAAGATCTGATATTTTTCTGAATGTCTAGCCATACTTAAAATTTTGCAGTTCACTAGATTTATTAGATAAAATGCCTTAGACTGGTAAGGGGATAATATGTAGCATAATCATCAGTTCAGGCAGATTCTTCCTACTTTTTATATTCTTTCCATTGCAGGCATATCTAATCTACTCAAGCAGTGTTGCAGCTGGAGCACAGAGTGGAATAGAAGAATGCAAGCATCAGTTTGCCTGGGATCGTTGGAACTGTCCTGAAAGAGCCCTGCAGTTATCTACTCACAGTGGGCTTCGCAGTGGTAAGAATAAAGAGTGCACATGACATCGTACACTACGTAAAGCATCAATCTGATTATGGGAACAGACACAGCAACTTCTGACATGTTTTCTAAATGTCATTGAGCAGAAAATTACACTGAGACAGACAATATGTCTTCTTTTTCTTTTTGGCTGCTCCCGTTAGGGGTCACCACAGAGGATCATCTGTTTCCATTTCTTCCTGTCCTCTTCATCTTGCTCTGTCACACCAACCACCTGCATGTCCTCTCTCACCACATCCGTAAACCTTATCTTAGGCCTTCCTCTCTTCCTGTTACCTGGCAGTTCCATTTTTAGCATCCCTCTCCCAATATACCCAGCATATCTCCTCAGCACATGTCCAAACCAAAGCAATCTCACCTCTCCGGCTTTGTCTCCAAACTGTCCAACTTGAGCCGATTCTTTAATATACTCATTTCTAATCCTGTCCATCCTCATCACACCCAATGCAAATTTTAACATTTTTAACTCTGCCACCTTCAGCTCTGATTCCTGTCTTTTTGTCAGTGCCACTGTCTCCAATTTATATAACATAGCTGGTCTCACTACCATCTTGCAGCCCTTCCCTTTCATTCTTACTGGTACCCATCTGTCACAAATTACTCCTGACACTCCACCCTGCACTCTATTCTTCACCTCTCTTCCACACTCACCGTTACTCTGAACTGTCGATCCTAAGTATTTAAACTCATCCACCTTTGCCAACTCTACTCCCTGCATTCTCACCATTCCTCTATCCTCCCTCTCATTCACACACATATATTTTTGTTTTAGTCCTGCTAGCCTTCATTCCTCTCCTCCCTAGAGCATATCTCCACCTCTCCAGGGTCTCCTCAACCTGTTCCCTACTCTCACTACAGTTCACAATGTCATCCGCAAACATCATAGTCCACGAGGACTCCTGTCTGATCTTGTCTGCCAACCTGTCCATCACCACTACAAATAAGAAAGGGCTCAGTGCTGATCCTTGATGTAATTCCACCTCCACCTTGAATGCATCTGTCACTCCTACCGCAGACCTCACCACTGTCACACTGCCCTCGTACATATCCTGTACCACTCTTACATACTTCTCTCCTGAGTTCCTCATACAATACCACAACTCCTCTTTAGGCGCCCTGTCATATGCTTAATCTAAGTCCACAAAAACTCAATGCAACACCTTCTGACCTTCTCTATACTTCACCATCAACACCCTCAGAGCAAACATTATATCTGTAGTTCTCTTTCCCAGCATGAAGCCATACTGCTGCTCACTAATCATCACCTCTCTTCTTAACCTAGCTTCCACTAGTCTTTCCCATAGCTTCATGCTGTGGCCGATCAGTTTTATCTCTCTGTAGTTACTACAACTCTGCACATCACCCTTATTTTTAAAAATCATTATCAATATGCTTCTTCTCCAGTCCTCAGGCATCCTCTCACTTTCCATGTTTTCATTAAACAATCTGGTTAAAATCTCCACTGCCATCTCTCCTAAACACCTCAATGCTTCCACAGGTATGTCATCTGGACCAACAGCCTTTCCATTCTTCATCTTCTTCATAGCTGTCCTTACTTCCTCCTTGCTAATCCATTGCAATTCCTGATTCACTATCACCACATCACCCAACCTTCTCTCTCACTCTCTGTCATTCTCTTCAGTCATCAGCCCCTCAAAGTACTCTTTCCATCTGCTCAATACACTCTCCTCACTTGTGAATATGTTTCCCTCATTATCCTTTATCACCCTTACCTGCTGCACATCTTTACTAGCTCGGTCCCTCTGTCTAGCCAATTAGTACAGGTCCTCTTCTCCCTCCTTAGTCCCCAGCCTTTCATACAACTCGCCTTATCCTTAGCCTTTGCCACCTATCTCTTTACCATGCACCTCATCTCCTCATACTCCTGTCTACTTTCTTCATCTCTCTGACAATCCCACTTCTTTGCCAACCTTTTCCTCTGTACACTCTCCTTTACTTTCTCATTCCACCACCATGTCTCCTTGTCGTCCTTCCTCTGTCCCAATGTCAAACCAAGCACCTTTCTAGCTGTCTCCCTTACCACCTCTGCTGTGGTTGCCCAACTATCTGGTAACTCTTCACTGCCACCCAGTGCTTGTCTTAACTCTTCCCTGAACTCCACCTTACAGTTATCCTTTTTCAGCTTCCACCATTTGCTCCTTGGCACTGCCCTCACTCTCCTCCCTTTCTTCTTGCTCACCATCATCATCATCATCCTACAGACCACCATCATATGCTGCCTAACTACATTTAGGAAATTAAAAATGGAATTTAACAAGAAATTTCTAAATGAAAAAACTTGAAACAATTCTAATGCTATTACTGCAAATTATACTTTACAAAGCAGTTTATTTACTTAATGTTGCTATGATATATTTTTTATTCATTCAGTCTCTCATATCCACATTATCTTTTCCAGCATTACAGGGGAGCAGAATCTATCTTTGTAGTAAATGAGCATGAGGCAGAGATATAATATTAGATGAAATGCCAGTCCTTCATATGATACATGCGCACATTAAACACACACACACACTCATTCAGTACATACACAGCTTCCAGAAATCTAGAGGATCACCATTTCACCTAATATGTCTTTGGGATGTGGGAGGAAACTGAAGGATTCTAAGAACACCCACACATACATAAGGAGGTTGTGTAGACTTTAAACAGCAGGAAACCAACGAGGATCCAGACTGAGGAGTCAAGTGTTGTGAGGCAGCAATGCTAACTGTTTCACCACTGTGCCACACTGATGCACTGTGTATTTCCAGTTTTCTAACTACAGCCTTAAAAGATGTTCCTGAGACAGACGGGATATAATATTCAGACTGACGCTGTGCTTTGCTTGGAGCTTGAAAGCTGTAGTACTCCTTATGCCATACTTCTACGGCCATGTGACATCCCTGGTAGGAATATCACCACTGCTGAGATGAAGGCACCATTCTGCTACCAGAACCACTGGATGTTCTCTTAAGTGGGATAATAGTGCAAAAGGCACATGAAGAAAACCAGGGCTAGACTGAACAATTTCCATTTGAAGTGTGTTTATCACTTCTTTTTTGTAGTATGCCAGTATTGATTATAACATTCTCTGTCGAATGACATACATACATATTTTTATACCCCAAGTAGACTCCATAGAATTTTTCCTTAGAATGACAGCAAATGTTGGAGGTGTGATGGGGAAGAAAGAGGTAAATGGGAATATATTTTCTGGGAGTATAATGGGTTGGCAGACTTTAGAGAGTCCCTGCAGAATACTCTATCAGAAATACTGGGTGAGCAAATCGGTTTATCTAGGGAAATGATTTTTCTGAGTTATGATACTAAACCAGAATTGCCTAGACTTAGTAAGGCCTTGCTGGGTCTTTAAATAATGGTGGCTGCCAAAAAAAAGCAATTACTAGAAACTGTAAATCAAAGTCTAAATCAACTGTATTAGAAGTAGTGTATATAGTAACAGAGATAAAACAACTGGAATGTGGATCTTTAGAAAAGTGTAGGAACAAATTATACGGAAAAAAATGAGAATTGTGGAAACAATACATACAGGGAAAGAATAAGGTTTAAAAGAAGGCAGGATTTGAATGAGCTATGTAATGTTTGACTGACAATGATTGAGTAGTTTATAAGTGATGTATAATGTCTGTAACTAAAATTGTCAATATGGCTTGTGATGTATAATGCTTGCAACAAAGATTATGTCGATATGGTTTGTTTTCATTTATATAAACTATGATTGCCTATACATAAGAGATAATCTAATAAAGAAAAAAATATTTCTGGGTGTTGGGGAGAAGAGGGAAGAGTATTTTTCTCTGACTTTCAAGGAAAAGTATAATAGACTGAATCAACTCCAACATCATGTTGTCCTCTTGTGCAGTCTTGGTGGGGATTGCAATATGTTGTGAGGCAGTGTGGGCACAAACAGTGTCACTGGTGGGAGTAGAGACATGTCCCACCACATTAATCATATCTTTTAAGGAAGGTCACCTCAAGAAGTAACTTGAAGGACCCACGTATGCCAGCAAGTTAGTTGCTGAAAAAAGCACAACCTGGAATAATTCTGTTAATCAATTTATTCAGATTATAATTAATAATGTTTTCAATTTTTTTTCTTTGTTCCTCTGCTGAATGGAACACCTGAACAAAGCTCTTGTTATGCTCCAGCTAACCTGGGTTCAAGCCTGGTCTCTGTAAGAGCTAGTCAGACAGGAATGAAGTTGATCTGTCAAGGTCAACTTACCCATCTCTAGGATGAAGGAAACTGGTTTGATTGTGCTACTAATAGCATCTAAGGAAAGGCTCAAGATTGCAGCCCTATACAAAAGGTTGTGGGTTGGTATAATAGTTAAGATGATTGCCTTAAGACACAAGTTACAGGGTATGATTCTCTTTTTGGTCATTGTTTGGTTATTGGCTAGGATTGTAGACCAATTGATTGTATTTATCTATTTCATGTATTTGCTTAATGCATAACATCTAATGTGTCTGGCAGCGACATAATGGTTAAGGTTATTACCTCATAGATGGAAACTACAGGGTTTGATGCTGACCTCTGGTTATTAACTACACTTGTAATATACTGCAGACTGACAATATAGTAGTTACCTATGAAATTGGGACTAGGCAAACACATATCCTGCCAGCTGGGATTTTCACCTTTACAAATTCCCAAAGATAAACATTTTTTGTTTTACAGAAACATGAGATTTTGCATGACTAAACTCAACCTACAACCAGTGTAAGGGACTGGACTTCACTTCTTTGCAAAAATAAAAACAGATTTGCAAAATGTTTTTGTTTATGTGAACCAACTTAATATTATACAAAACAAGTCTTATGGAACCAATAATCAAAGCTCAGGATTTTTTATTTTTTTGTCCTAAACACTCAGGACACTTGCCTTTTTCCTATTTTTTCGCAGGACCCAACTGCCCAAATATGGACTCTCCTGTGTGAAAAGGGACAGGTGGTAACACTACAGCCAAGTTGTGTTTGCACTCTAGTTAAACTAGTGTAGGTGTGAATAGGCTTGGTAAAGTAAAGTTCTGTAGCGTATGTACTAACCAAAAGAGGGAAGGTTGTGGGTGTAATGCAAATATCCAAATCGAAATGAGGATGGGGTTAAGTCATTTGACAGTCTCTACCCCAGTGTAGGCATTTAAACAGAGGGCTACTACTGGAAATCTCCAACATACAGAAGGCCTCTCCCCAGAGTGATGTATTTGTGCTGGCCAGACAGGAAGAGAAAATAAACCTACAGGTCACCAGTTTGGGCTTGTTGGTCAGGCTGGGAAGGGTAAAAGATAAATAAATAATGTAAAAAAATGTATTTCTTATATAAAGTGTATTTGTTTAGAGCTGTCATTCTTGGTAATATGATACCAAGTAATTATTTATTATTAATACAGAATTATGAATTCATAAGTGTTTGTGCAATGCAAGTCTTTGCACAATAATATTAATTATGTCTTCATGACAAATGTCTTCTCCAGGCCTAGCCCAGACTACTCTCCAGTGGTTTAGTAGCTATTTATCCAACAGACATCAGTCTGTAAAATTGCATAAAACTTTTTTCTCTTTCCTTTTAAGTTACTGCCACTGTACCAAAAGGATGTACTGTTTGTCCTCTCTTCTTTAACGTTTCCATTAACAATTTGTATACCTCCCCAAAGTAAGCCTGCTTAATCCAATACAAGGATGGTTCAAACCTTATTTGCCCTGCAGACAGCCTAAGTCACCATCAACAAGTTACACAAGATGATTTTACCTCCCCTGAAAAGTGGCTCCACAATGCACAACTATGGTTAAATCCCCCCATATAACACAAGTTACTTTTTTCTTACCTGAATCCCATACAAAAGACAAAACCAACACTAAAATTACCTCCTTAATACTACAGTAGAATAACTATGCATTAATCTGTTAGGAGTATTAACATATGACATCTTTAAATCTGCACATTCAACATACACAATATACAGTACAAAAAAAATCACCAGACACCAGGAATATTATACCAAGCTAAAATATTTCATACTAACATCAAAACAACTCTTATATAGGGCACCAGTCTTCACTAATCTTCAGCTACATTAGGAACTAAACTAAAACAATGTTACAACAAAAGTGCAAAGTCTGCTGCTAACAAACCCTGAAGAACCCATCACTCTTCTGCTCTAAAATAATTACACTGGCTTGAACTGCCCCACCATCTCACAAGCCATCTACTTGTGACCTATGACATAATATATAAACTTTCAAAATGCCCAACATTATACAATTTTCTCCACAACTGTCCCAACAAACCATCATACTTATATGATGAAAAACTCTTTTCCTACAAACCTGAAAGATCTGTAGGAAATGCCCAATAATATAGCTGCTTTGCTAGATGCTGGAATGCAATCCCACTTGCACTGAGGTCCACATTTAACCATCATACATTTAGATCTATATCAGAAAAAAATTCTAGCTGAATCTTGACTTAGTTCCTGCTCAACATCATGCTAAACACTTCCTATACTCTTTTCCAGCTCACTAAGTAACTTCATAAACAAAAACTTAACGCCTTCCTCTTAAAAGGATGTAGAGACATTCATGTATTCCTGTTTGTACATATTGCAAATATGTACCCTATTTAATATTACTCGTCTTTATTGGAATACAATCTGCACGTAATATATAAACATTACAGCTTTCTGCTCATACCAACTTCTCCTGAGTTTATTTAATTTAAACTATTATTTCCATATTACTTCATTGTCTATACTCTTCAATCAGTTTTCCTTCGTTACATATTCTCTAACTTTCTGTCCACAAACTAGAATCTTTTATCTTCTCAAAACCTAATTCACCAGTATTGCCCTTTCCCCCAGCTTCAGCCATCGTATTTAATACACCCAGTATGCGTCCTGCTACTCTAATGATGTAGTGTGTCATCCTGTTGATTATTCTCTTTATTTTTTTCCTTAAGCAACCATTGTTATTCTGTTTGCATGTCTTTGTCAGTAGTAAATCACTGTCTTCAATTCCCTACAGCAACTATGTTAAATTAATTGTATTACCTGTTCACCTTATGTATTTCCATATGTTTTTGAGTGTATTAATAATGTCCATACTGCACAGGTGTAGCTGGTTCAACATGCAGTGCCCTACCCACTCAGAGCAAATAAAAAAAAAATCACTACACTGTAAGTAGATGATTTATTACAGTTTTACAGTTACATTCAATCACCCCTCGCTCTTCCACTGAAGACCAAAACAGAACAAAACACTTTACTGTACATTTTAGCCATTAGCTTATTACAATTTGATCCATGCCCCCCAGCTCTTCTACTGAACAGCAAAAAAAAAATTACTGTAATAAGTCCCCAACCCTCCTTCTGCCCACTGTAGCAAGCTGCTTTCTACAAATGTAGCAAACAGTTGCTACAGTTTATACCTTGCCTGCACAGAGAAGTTTAGTGCTCAGGTTTTAGTTAAAAAAAAGAGAAAGATTTTATATTTTGTTACTATTAAACTGTAGCAAATTTCTTGCTACAATGTAACAAACAGTTTCTACAGTTTAGACCACACATGGTACTCTTGGTTTAGTTAAAAAAATGTTCTTCTTTTAAACTGTAGCAAACTGCCTTATACAAATATACACAGCAATACAGCATTCAGGTTTTAGTTAAAAAAAAAAAAAAGAGAGAGAGATTTTCTTTTATTTTTGTGATGCCCCAGCACTGGCCCAGTAATCAAGGAGCCTCAATCCTCACCACTGGCAACAATGGGGAATGTGCACAATGGGAAGATGATAAGTACACCCACAGTAAAGTGCAATTTCCCTTAAGAACACACAGAGATCACAGTCAATCTGAGGCTGATTTCTCCCTCTTTCTGCAGATCCCCAATAAGCCTCCCCACTGGCACAGCTATAGAGTTGAGATCTCAGCTGAGTTGCCAAGCTAAGACCTCCCGTACACTCTCTGTCGAACCAGTGCTCTTTGTCACTGCCCAAGTAGCTGACGCATACACTCCTTGAGATCTGATTTATATACAAACGCACACACACCTGGGAAAGGCTGGCACAGGTTTACTAACTATGCTCCCTTCTGCCCCTACTATAAGGTAGTTCCAGCTGCCACCAGCCACTTTTATCAGCTACTTTAAGACCCTTAGCAAAAGGTGTCCAATCCTACTGTGTAATGTTACTATTAATCCAAATGGTAGTCTGATCAAGAGCAAGGTTATTTAGGAGTGGCCTGCACAGTGTCACCATATAGATATGCAAGTACTCTGGCAGCTTAAATATCTCTAAACAGACAAGCTACAATTAAAAGGTTTAAATATATGTAATAATAAATAATAAAAGAACAAGACAATACTCAGTAAGTAATCAGTTACATCAGAGATCAAAATCACAGGAAATATTTAAAACATTGCAGGACAGTCTCAAATAAATAAAGAAAACATCTAAGCTATACTTTACTATATTCATATCTGAATCTAAAAGAGTTACTATGCCCTAAAAACTTACTTACAGCAAGGCAAGTGCAGAGGCGATGATGAGGGGATGCTTCCAGGTCAAAGACAAAATACAAAATGCCCAGTCTCTATCTGAGAGAGTTCTTCAATTAATATCAAATATTACTGCTGGGTTAGCTTGGATGACATCACCTTTTGTCACATTACTTTATTTCCCAAGCTAAAGCCATTTGGCAGAAACTATCCGAATTTAGCATCTCTGTGTGAAAATACATAGCCTTCAGATGTGTGCAAATGCTAGCAGACTTAAAACAAACACTTACAAAACAATGCAGAAGGCACCCCAGTTATACACATCATATCTCCTTGCTGCATTGAAACTTTTATGACACAATAATAAAACAATTTAATTTCAACTATTGTCTCTGAATTTTTTTTTCAAGTTAACCTCCTGTGTTCCAGTATCCATTAAACATACACATATAAACAGTCACAACAGTGCAGGTACATTCCTGGTCTATTCCAATAGGGCATGCTGTGGTTACATTTTAGCTCAGTCCATTACACACACTTCTGTATAAATCATATCAATATTCACAAATGACATAGAATTATTTACAAAATCCACTATAGCTAGGTTTGCAGTGTGATAATTTTTACTATCAAACTGTAACAAGCTGCAGTTTAGACTACACACACACAGCACTAAAGTGCTCAGGTTTGACTAAAAATACAATACCAGCTTTTAATAACTGCCATTGCATAAAAGACAGATTTGGAACAGCTAACTGCGCCACCAAATACTCTGCATCCAGGGCAGTTATCCTTCTTGCCTAGCCCTAGCTATGCTACTGCTATATGCTAGCTTTTCTCCACAGAGCGCCACTGAAAAACAGTAAAATTGCCCAGTTGGACTACCCTGTAAACAAATGTCAATCAATCAATAAATAAATAACTAAAATGCATTATTACTGCACAGCCTCCAGTGTTTTAGTAGCTATTTATCCAACAGGCATTAGTCTGTAAAATGCATAACACTCCGTCTCCCTTCTTGCCCATTACTGTTAGTGTACCCCAAGGAAGTATTCTTTTTCCTCTCCTCTTTAGTGTGAATAACTCTTACTTCAGTTAGTTTTTCCAACAAGACAGATTATATAATTTTTTAAAATACTGGTATGCTTGCAGCCCAGAAGATTACATTATCTCATGATATTTTCAGCTACAGCGTTGAAAGTCCCTTTCAACTGTATTTCTTATCTTTGTACTTTTTGTCTACAGACTCGTCTCTAACTGTATCTGAACTTGCAAATATACTTGAGATGTTCCTTTTTTCACCTCTTTACCTCTGTGCATTAGTGTCTTAGTTTTGTTGATCACTTTAGTCCCACTAGGCTTCTGATCTATTTGTAGGAGAGAATTTGGCCACAGCACAGAGGAAATTTGATGAAAATATTCTCATAATATCCATGGACTACATTCAGGAGGAAACCCAAGGTGGTGTTCATACTGACTAGGGGAAATTTGGCCAGAACATAAAGGAAAATCTCCCAAATTTTTTAACAGGTTCAGTATCATTAACAATTAAGGTTTAGCTGAAGAATGATTATTGTTAACTGAAAACTTCACTCCTAGTCTTTTTTCAGTAAGTTATATATCATATTTTACATCCACAATCAAAAATAAACGAAAAAAACATGTAAAAACAACAAACCAAAAAAGCCATATGTGCACTCCTCTTAAAAATAAATCACTGATTACACTGTTGTCTTTCCTCGCTAAAAACTCAAGATAGTTCTAAAGTTCAAAATCAGGGACAAAGTTTACTGGTTAAAGAATAGGTTTAATTGCAACTCTAAATCAATAGTTTACATAGCCACATGCCAACAATGTCCAGCATTTTACGTCAGTAAAACCGACCGTAAATTTAAAGAGAGAATATATGAACATACTTATATCAACAACAAGAAAAAACTGGACAATGCATTGGCAAAGCACTGTAATGAGGCCCCAGACCAGAAATTTAAATTTAGAGTAATAGATCAAGTACAAGTAGATATTAGTGGTGGCCCTAGTTCTTTATTATTAGAAAGATCGTAACTATTGTGGCAGTTAAGGCTTAATGCTTGTCAACACCCAGGCCTTAATGAAACCTGTTCTGCTTCCTGTACTGTATACTGAAACTGAAGAGTTTATTGAGATAACACACAGTAGCACCCAATCATACCCATACATATATGTACACTTTTTACCTTTTGGGTCCGGTATAGATTTTATATACCATTTACACTACATAGATTATTCTTATGGTTTAAAAAGATTAAGTAACAGTTTACAATTTTAAGAAATTTTATGATTGTACTTTAGAACTATCAAGTTTTTAGCGAGGAAAGACAACAGTGTAATACACTATTAAGTATTTACTTTAAGAAACAATTAATTAATGAGGGTCGATTAGGACTGTTTATATGACTTTTATAGAAACAGTAGTGACGCAAGTGAATTGTATCTGATGAAGTTTAGCTACCAGCTAAACAAAAAGTGCTTTATGTGAATGTAATTTGTGTCTATTAAAACTGTCAGTGATTTATTTTTAAGAGGAGTGCACATACGGCTTTTTTTGTTTGTTGTTTTTACATATTTTACATCCGCCTAGTTTCTAAGACCTCATCTGAAGGATGATACCTTGTGATTTCAGCAGCCTCCCATACTATAGTACTATGTCAGTAATGGAACATGAAGCATGGCACATATTATGGGAATACAATCCAAAGCCTTCTGATTGTCTTGGCATCAAAGGCAAGTGTGCTACCTGTTGGGGCACTGCTTGCTTACAGACATTTTGTCAAATCCCTGTTTTTTTCTTTCACCCTGCACAGCTAGTAAGTTTCCTTAAAGCATCACCATCCTGGTTACCTCTTTTGCCCTCCAAAGCTCATTTCCTTAAAGCAATAAGACTAGAAATCCTGCAGTTTAAACTGCTTTTAAAAGGACAATCACTGCTCCCATCATTTTGTTTTCTGTTTTATTTTTGTAAAAGTTCAGTCTGTGGTGAAATCTGAAACACATTCATCTGCAAGCACAGTTCAGTCTATACTACTCTGTATCTTGTCTGCTTCTTCTTCTGTAAAGTGGAATCACATGTACTTTCATCCACTGCTTAGGTACAGGTACTGATCCTTTCTCCCAAGATATGTTAAACAGATCATATGTGTTACTATAGCAATAACCCACGCCTGGGTGTGGGTAATGCTGGATTTACCCACGGTTGGCATGGTTTGGTCCCGAGGGCGAAGCCCGAGGGACCAAACAAAGACAACCGTGGGTAAATCCAGCATTACCCACACCCAGAAGTGGTTATTGTTATTATATAATGACATTATTTAAGAAAATAAATAATTACTTTTCTTAAATAATGGCATTGTATAATGCCTCTTTGCTGCCCTTCCGCAGCTGTCTGGTGTTTCGCGGCAGTTCTGATGTACTGCGATGCCTCGCAGTACATCAGAGTTGGGCAAAAGCAACGGAGAATGCAAGATCTCCGTTGCTTTATCTCGCTATGTTAAATGGGTTTAACATAGCGAGACAGCTTTAAAATAAGCAACAGAGATCTCCGTTGCTTATTTTAAAGCTGTCTCGCTATGTTAAACTCATTTAACATAGCGAGACAGGTTAAAAAAAAAAGCAACAGAGATCGCAAGATCTCCGTTGCTTTACACTGTGTCGCTATGTTAAAGGAGTTTAACATAGCGAGACAGCTTTAAAAAAAGCAACGGAGATCTGCGTTGCTTTTTTTAAACCTGTGTCACTATGTTAAACTCTTTTAACATAGCGAGACAGTGTTTTATACTAACGGAAAAAGTCCGGGCGACCGGAGCTTTTTCCGTTAGTATATTGAGGGATTTACAACGGGCACGCTGGTTGGGCTGGCCAATCAGTGTGCACGTTTTAGAGGAGGCATTGTATAATAGTTCATAAGCAATCCTTCAAGAATTTTAGGGCGAGTCCCACTGGGATAAATAAATACACATTTCTTAACCGGGTAGGGGCCCTGGAAACAGTCTCTTTCCAGGGGCAACCTGGAAGCAACATGTGGATGAGAGACCTGCTCAAGCACACAGTAAGCAAATGACCTTTGCCCAGCTTTAGTTGTTGGATTTCATTCACAACTCATTCCTGGGTAAACCCACTGCTCAGAATGTTTCTCATTTGATGTGTCTCCCTGTCATCTTTTCTGAATATTGATCAAAAGTTACTGTTGATTGTCTTTGTCTTCTAACTGTAACCCTCTGCCCACTTTAAATCCACTTTGCTAAATCTTAGCATGCTTTTCCCAGAGCTGCTTTGCTCTCTGCTTACTAAAGATTTCCTCTGCCTTCCTGATAAACTTTTATTTTTTCATTGCCTTCCCTTTTTCTTTTTGTTTTATTGGATTTTTTTCTAGTCATTGTCTATTTCCATATACTGTTGAAGCGATATTCTTTTCTGCTGATCCATCACTGTTACCTCTTTCCTGAATCACAGTGACACCCTCCATTATGCTCTTATATACAAATCTTTGTGTCTCTTTAATGGCTGCCTTGATTTTTTCTCTCCAGACTACTTCTGTTCTATTTTTATGCATTGTCTCATGTTCCTGTCAGCTTACTTGTACTCTGCTTGCCTTACTTTTTATATGAGTTGAACAAGCTACAGTATTTATTATGAACAAAACAATACCATTTTATGGTCACTTCTTCCTAAGTGACTGCCAGAAGCTGGACATTTACCCACTTCATCTCACGCTTTCTCTTTATTTGAGAATATCATATATAAGAGTTCTCCCTCCTGATGGAGTTCAAATTTTAAATTTGATGGTCTCATAAATGTTCTATATTGGTCATCTAGTGTGACTCTGCTCATCTGAGTATATTTGCAGTACAAGTGCTCCAACCAAAATATGGAATGCACAGGTCCAGCTGTCAGTAATATATTAGCTTTATGTACCCCTACAATTGATTCATCCTCTTCCTTCATTTATGAAGTGCTGTCTGTAACCAGCTCTTTTGTAAACTACACTGTCAGTCCCTCCCTCTAAAAACATCCACAGTACACTACTCCATTACCCCTGTTTCCTTTATTGCTACTAGGTTTTCTGTCAAGGCCAAGTAATTATGTTAAATGGCAAATGTAATGAAAATATAATTTCAGACATATTAATTTAGTATACCATGTCGCATACAAGACAGTCTAAATGATGCATTCAATTCTTGGCCTCAACTAATAGTGCAAATAACCTAAACCTAACACTATCTAACTGCACACACACACACACACACACACACACACACACACACACACACACACACACACACATATATATATATATATATATATGTATGTGTGTGTGTGTGTGTGTGTATATATATATATAGATAGATATTATAGGAGTACATAGGTAGTAGTTGAAGTACACTATTGCTAGATGGGAAAACATCAGTCACATTTAGATGAATGCACAAAATCCTGAACAGGCAATAAAAGTACAAAAAAGTTCCTTTTTTTTCCACGAGGACCAAGGCCCGCTGAGCTCTCCATACCCTACTTCTTAAACATTCCTCTCCAAGATCAAACAACAGCTGGGAAATGGGAAAAGTCACTAAATCCCACTGTCAATGTTCTTGTACTAAGTTAATGCTCAATGACCCATGAATCAGCAAAAAAAAAAAAAAAAAATTCAGGCGATTCAAACGTCGTTACCAGGAACGTCTGAATGGAATAATATCCCATTTTCAGTGGAGGCCAGGGGAGAAAAGCAACATATTGACATAATATGGTTACAGTTAAATAAATTTATTACAAAGCTAATACAGAAGAACGACATATAAACTAAGCAAAAATTCAGCTTTGGTTCATAGGCAAGTACAAGGCTAGCTGCCCTTATGAGCCATTTTAAGATAAGACAATTTTCCCAAAGATGAGAACCAAACCTTGAATCTTCTGTCTGCAAGGTAAACACCTTAATCATTATGCCAAACTCATACAGTGAGAACCTATACATACATAGGGCAAATATTTGGATGGCTGTATCAAGATGAAAAATAATGGTCAATAAAGTATTCACAAGTTGCAGGATCTTTTTCTTCTTTCAGCTTTTTCCCAGTTAGGGGTCGCCACAGCGGATCACCTGTCTGCTCATGATTGGCAGTGGAGTTTTACTGAGTCGAGTTGCCAGCCCGGCGCCCAACCTTCCACAGAAGGCACACACACGCACACACTCACACCTAGGGCCAATTTAGTGTGTCCAATCCACCTACAGCATGTCTTTGGGATGTGGGAGGAAACCAGAGCACCCGGAGGAAACCCACGCGACCAAAGGGAGGACATGCAGACTCTGCACAGAAGGCACCCCAGCCGAGAATCGAACAAGAGAACCTCTTGCTGTGAGGCGGCAACGCTAACCACTGCACCACCGTGGCCGTCCTAACTATATATATATGCATATATAACTACATGTACATGTTTATGAGTGTATTTATGAAATGTTGATGTGAAGATATATTGATATTTATTATGTTGAAGCTTGCATCCAAAACAAAAAATGGTTGAAACTACACTGGTCACAAAAGAAAAACTGACTCCTTTTGTGATAAATAAAACAAACAGAGCACTAACTTGCAGATACCCCCTGCACTACTTTACTCATATGTGTTGACCCTAAAGTTACCCCTGCCCCTTCACCATACATTACTAACAACTCTTTCCTTAACGGTAACACTAAACAGGACCCTCAGACACATTTCAAATACAAAAATAGAGTCACAACACAAACTCTATCCTCTTCCTTAGCCCTTACTGTAACCTTCCCATAAAGACACATACATACACTCCTATCCCCTCCATGTTGAAGTGTTCTATGTATCCAAATGTTTTAGCACTACCATCTCTTTCTGCTTACTACTACTGCATGTACATCTCTTCACTAAATGCAGCATTCAGTGTTATTCCTTTCAGTAAAACATGTGGTCAACTATAAATGCATTCGACTACTTCCAGCAACAGAAATGACTGTTGACAACCTGTGCATTTCTAAAAGTGCATTGAAACTATATACATATAACATATATAAGCACAGTATGCCTTTCAAGAATCTCTAAATTATTTATTGTTCCAGTGTAACAAGTACATTTAGATCATTAAATACATTTTATACTTATCTGTAAGTAAAGCAAATTTTTGCCAGAATTTAAGCTCATTGTGGAAGCCTTTGCTTTCATAGGTATATTAGTAATGAATTATATATCATCTAAAACAATAAACCGATAAAAACCTTTTTTTTTTATATAGAGACCTGTTCTTACAGTTTTACCTTCCCTTTACTACTCTAGATTGTAAAACTTTAGTCTGTTGGAAACCCAGCCATAGTAATCTGTGTTCCATGTTTCCCTAACCGACACTATATCTAGGAAGTCTATTTTGTTAAGTGTATTAGTTCAAAGATGCTCAAACTGTCTGCTGTGGTGATTATCCACATTCAGGTTATGTTAGTCTTGCCTGTTTTGGTTCCATCATTGTCAGTTCCTATTTTGGGGATTTTAACTTTTACTGTAAGTAGATGCATGCAACGTGGAGCTCAACACTGTTATTTTTTTCCAGACTGGAACTACCAAGAGTGCAAACTCTGGTTGCTTTTGTTGTTGTTATTATTATTATTATTATTATTATTATTATTAAATGCTTTCATGTCTACCTAGCTATCCTTGAATATAGAAATATATGCTTGTAAATGGCAGCAATATATGAAACTGGATGCCTTTCCTTAGTGTTCTTTTCCATGTAATCAATAACTGAAATAATTAAATTCATAGAGTCTGAAGAGTAGAATAATATAGCTTAAATAAAGTTAAGCACAGTGTACTCTCTTAGAAATATTTGTAAATTATTCAGTTTTAGAGTTTTTATTCTACAAATAGCCATTTCTCATACAAAACATAATTTCTCCAGATCTTTGAAATCTAAAGTTTGTATTCAGATCTATAATTCAACTAATCAGTAGCCAAACTAAATATGAAGTTCTTATTATTTCATAAATCCAATGACATCAGCAAAAAGCAGAAGAAAATAGAACAAGCTGCAATACTGGTGCAAAATATGACAAGAATAACTATAGAATTGTATGTGTTACACCAAACGCATAAATCTAGTCATTTGTGTCTGTACAACAGCTGTTATACCAAGTCATACCTTCCCCAGCTTCTGGTTAAAATGTTCAACAGCAAGAAGAAAAACTCAGTTAACAGGAAAATAGATAAGAAAATGCAGACCTACAACTGACCATTATGTAACCATGTGCATGCAGAACACTGTATTTTAGCAAAAAGACTCGGAATGTTTTAAATGACTAAATAATACCAGTTCAGTTCATAAACCCAACTATGAAGCAAAGTGCTGATTTTTACAAATTAAAATGAGTGAGACTTGTTTTTGATGATGGCTTCTTCTAACTATGCATAATTGCTGAATAACAGCACTTCTAGCTACATCTTGCTTCCCCCGGTGAGGAATGCTGCTATCCCACACTAATGCATATTCTCTCCATCTTTACTGCTTAAATGAACCACATTAAACTGATAATACAGGTGAAGTGAGGGCCAGCATTATTTGTGTGGCCTGACTGTCACGTCTACACAGAGAATGTGGCACAGCTCTGTAACAGCTGTCAATTAAGTAGACCACTCACTGATCAAGCATATATTTATCCATGGAAGTCGGCAAGCAGACCTAGGCAGCATTCATTTGTTGTTTCAAGGAAAAAGAATAGACTAATGTACCTTGTATTGATACACGCGTCCTTTAGATAGCTGGAAGTAATTCTTTTGTCCCTCCCATTAGCATCCTTGGTGAAGAATACTGCTTACAGCATGGGGGCTCTTGAATGAAATAGTATCAGGCATCGGTCAGCAGTTCCTAAGAAGAATCAAGTGCATGTGTAACCCCCAGACTGGGCGCACTGAGGCACACCTAATCTGTTGATGCTACAACAGCCAGTTTCATATGGAGCTATTCAACATTTTGTGCAAACATTTAAAAGAGAATTTGGGAAACAAGCAAAAATCTCAGCTACTTCCTTAGCTTGTTAGTTCCTACAGAATCGATTTGTGTATAACACATAACAGAGAGCCATATAAAAGACACCAGCTGAGATATTTCTGAACAGAAGTGTGAGAAGCAGGATGTCTGTAGAAAAACTTGAGCCCTTTTTCAATAAAAGCAGCAAAATCAACAGAACAAATGAAACAAAACATTTAGTTTTCAGCTAAAGTGTCTGGAACAGAAAACACTATGTGTTGTGATGACCCCCAGAATCTAAAGCTGTTGTTTTGAGAAGTAAAGGGTTTGATCCTAGGATGAATTCACCTGGATAATAGTCCATTATTTAAGTGACAGTGCCAATATGTTATGGTAGAGAAACACAGACTGCACATTGTACAAATGGCGTGTACCCCAAGGCATACAAACCAGTGTATTATGAATGTGGAAAGATGTTTGAGAAAGTTACCTTCTCTCCCCCCACATTATTATATACATAGCTAATAGTAAAACAGCCCTAGAAGATGGACCTTAGTAGTGGTCAGCTAACTTAGTCTTTAACTTGATGCTTTTTTTGTAAGCAATAACATCATGTGCAGGTCTGCTCTCCCTACAAAATTAATTGCCATATACATGGACACCTGACTTTCTTACTCTGTGTTGATTGCAGTGTTTTTGGCAGACCTGTGTGTATTCTGCCTGCACACATATTAAGCTGAACTATGACTATTATACTTTGCATTTTGCTTGTTGTTGTCAGGTTTATGCATATGTCAATGCACACAATAAGTTAAAATGTGGGTTTTTGTGCAAAATAAGTTATGTGCAACTTGTGTGCACTATACCTGAAAACATATTAGGATACACTATAGCTATTATGCCTGAGTATTTTGTTGTGGTTATCAAGTTTATATATTTGCTAACAGTGGGTTGAACTGTGGGTTTGATGTAAAATAAATTGTGTGTACTTAATGACTGTGTGATCCCAAACTGAGGTGATTTCTCAATTTTGTGACCATATACTTGGCTGAACTGCAGGCGGGGGTATGTGTGTGTAAGTGTATGTGTGCATGAGCTCCTTACTGCAGTTCTGTGATCCATAATTACGAGTCTTGGAATTATGAAAAAAAAAATAACAATAAAACTGAAGAACAGTGAATGTCAACAATTATTGTTCTGGTTTTGCAGAAGGCAAGCCTCCCTTCAACTTCCAATGCCAGGGCTTGAGCTTCCACTCACTCTCAACTTATATATACTGACTCTCAGTTCATCTCCTTTTGGATAAAAGGGAATACTCGAAGAGACAGCAATCTCAGACTTAGTATATGTAAAACCACAGTTTTTTACATTCAGTCTCTGTTCTAGGAGTAGCAATTACAAGTCTTGGAATTTAAAGCCATTACCATGTCGGTGTGCGATTAGACTGGAAAAAATAAATAAATAAATTTGCTGTACTGAAGGTATGCCTTTTATCATACGCAAAGAAAATATGAGCTAGTGAGCTAAGAGTTTCTAGATCAGTTAAAAAACACAGAAAGCATTTATGGTAGGTTTTAAAATGTCTTGCAGATTTCACAAGGAGAGAAAGGAATGGGGCAACTTAAAATAAGGCACAAAGGGGTGTGTGCATGTTTATAGACATCACAAACAAAGGTGTGTTGTGAGGCACAGTGATTCACAGACATGCACATTGTTTTTCTCTGTGACATGGTCACAAGCAAATTTTTTGTAGGCAGTATCAAGAACTGGAAGACAGACACATGCAAGCAATAATGCTTCCCATGTTTTTAAGCTGGTGTAGATGACGATATGCTTGCTGCACCCTAAAAGTATTCACAATTGAAACAATATTAATGATGACTCCCAAGAACTAAATGCATTTGAATTATGACTGTGTGCTTCTGGTGTCAGGTGTTTTTTATTCATTTACTGATTTATATTTTGGTTTTCGACTATTTCTGTGATTGATATTTCTTTTCATACTCAACATCTTTTCAAGATGGATATAGGTTGCTGGATTCTGCAGTCTGGAAGGGACTAGAGATCTGTGACAGAATATGATGTCTAGGTGGTCTATATTAGCGTTTGATCCTCGGCTGGGGTGCCTTCTGTGCGGAGTCTACATGTCCTCCCTGTGGTCGCGTGTGTTTCCTCCGGGTGCTCCAGTTTCCTCCCACATCCCAAAGACATGCTGTAGGTGGAATGGACACTCTACATTGGCCCTAGGATTGAGTGCGTGCATGTGTGTGTGTTTGTGTGTGTGTGTGTGCCTTCTGTGGAAGGTTGGGCACCGGGCTGGCAACTCAACACCGTAGAACTCCTCTGTCAATCATGAGTAGACAGGTGATCTGCTGTGACGACCCCTAACCGGGAAAAGCCAGAAGAAGAAGACCATGTCAGTGTGCGATTGTGTGTTTTTTCACATTCCAGGCTGAATTTTGCACATACTATATTGAGTTGTGCATTTGTTCATCTGTACATGCCCCACTGGATTATGGCACACTACAAATGTGCACATATGAAACGGAACGTAGTGCATATGCACATACTGAGTTGGGCAGTGGTGTTTTGTAAGTGTGCACATACTAGGCTGAGCATTTTCCCACTTTTGCAATTAACTTCTTAGATTTTTTTATTTATAATCTGATGTTAAAGTTGATTTTCTGGTAAAACGAAGTCACTGCATTTCTGTGTCTGTGCCACTGAATGGCATGGGCATGGTGGTTTCAATCTTCATAGGACAGCAGACTTTCCTTTTTAGTATTATTAGTATAGTTAGTATTATTACTAATAGTATTAGTATTAGTATAGCAGATACTCCACAATCTCAGAAGTGTAGTCTCAGGAAATGAAAAAGCTGCCCCAATTAAGAAGTATCCCGATCTGTTATCTGGTAAATCAGTACAAAGATAAAACAGACTCAGTGAGTCTTTTACTTACTTGGTAAATTAATGCAGCAGAACTCAAATTACTGAAAGATAATCATAAGCTACAATTCCTCAGTTATAAATAATAGTTCAGTTGAAGGTCTGCAGACTGAATTCCAGCCTCAAGTTCCTTAGAGAAGCATGGCATTTCTATGTTTCATCTGATTATTTAATGGGAAAAACACCTAAATGATTTTTCAGTTTTCTATAAAATGGGATCTTAGCAGATGTTATACTCATCTCCTTAAAATCATAGAAAAGACCTTGAGTCTCCCATGGATAGTGGAAAACTGTCTTGGCATTAAAAAAAAAAACTACACTACATGAGTAAAGATGCAAAATTCTTCATAAGATGCAAATTATATCTTCATTTAACAAAAGCAGATCTCGCGGTGTTACCACATGCACATTTTATTATTTATTTTACATTAGTTGACCGGGCTAGTCTACCTGGATACATGTCCATTTTCAGTAGAGGCCCGGGGAGAAAAGCTCCAAGCAGCAATAATGACAACAATGCAGTAAAATTAAAATTAAAATTGGTACAATGTTTACATTAAAAGATAGGGTTAAGCAGAGTTATTTAGAAACATTTAGGCTCGAATAAAATACCATGACTAGAAACAAAAAAACAGAAAAAAAAATGTTTTTTTTTTTTTTGAGAAAGAGCAGGATGGGCAAGAGATATCAGTCAGGGTTAGAGCAGGGGCAAAGCCAGTGGGATTTAAGATATTCCTTAAGATGCTTCTTATAAAGCAGAGTAGAAGTAAGGTTGGAAAGTTCAGAAGGAAGATGGTTCCAGCTCTTTCCTATGGTGTTTGAGAAGAGTGAGTCCCCACCTTTGTTGTTGGATTTAATGGAAGAGATTTGAAGTTTATTTGCTGAACGTAGGGTTGCAAGGTTTTTGTAAGGGGAGATTAGTGAGTATAGGGGTATGCTTGGGGTAGTAGAGTATCTTATGGGGGATAACAAGTTGTTGAAAAAGTAGTTGGTTTTGTAGTTCTAACCAACCCAGTTGTTTGAGGTTGTGGCAATGATGAGTTCTATATGGGGTACCAGTAGCAAATCTGGCTATGTTATTATAGCTGGTGGAGAGTTTGGAAAGGTTGGTTTTAGAAAGATTCGTATATATAGCAGAAGCATAGAACAGGGTAGAGATTAGATGGGTTTGGGCTATAGTAATTTTGGCTGCAGGGATAAGGAAGGATTTTATTCTGTATAAGGTCCCTAGTTTTTTGTTAACAGTCTTTATAGTGGAATTAATATGGTCATTGTAGCTAAGGTTGTTGTCAATTGTAACACCCAGCAGGCGGGTTGTAGTATCAGGGGATATGACAGTTCCATTGTTAGAGGTTAATGTGAAGTGTGGTTGAGGTGACTTGTGAGTAGGAGAAAAGAGCAATAGTTTAGTTTCCTTGGGGTTGAGAAGAAGGCAGTGTTTCGTGAACCATGAAAAAATTTAATTGGGTTCAGGACTTATTTTCTTATTACTGACATGTAATTAACATTCATAGATTCATTAACTTATCATGTTTAATTTAACTCGATCCTATCACAGAAACAACACATGAAATGATATTTTAAATACTTAGGATTTTCAGAACTATTTATGTTTCCCCCCAAAAAAAGGGGGGGGTTGACACGGCATCATCAACTGAGATGTTTTCTTCTAGATTATATCTATACATAAACTGGATTTACTGACAGCTTGATTAACCCATTTTAGAAGTCCAGCACGAATAATAAGGGTAAACTTAAAACATCATATTTAGAGAAACTGATATCAGAATAAAAGGGTTAAGTATGGTTTCCATTTTCTGAAGTTTGTACTACTATATTGCTTTCTGCCGCAGTCTGTGACTAATATAATGCTGCTTTCTTTTTCACTTAAACCAGTGACAGCAATACACTGGAATTATACTTCCTTGAGATGTAGGCAGATGAACTGATTTCTACCTGTATATGCATGTAAATGAGGCAAAAGCATTATTTGCAGACTAATAGGTGCAACCGTTGTAAAAATATTGGCAGAGAGATCACATAAGCTTTTTTTTTACCTTCCACTATTTTGCATTTGCTACCACAAGTGTAAGCTGAATGAAATTGTTTTAATAGAATTTCCTGTGTGCATTTGCTTCTCAAGTTCTGCTGTCACTATACAATGATTATTCAAAATCAGCCTGTGAAAAAATAATATATACTAAAAGACAACCCCACCCATAAATTGAGAAATAATGTGTCTTTTATTATATTTTAATTTTTACAAAACTAATCCCTCTCTGTCAGTAAAGATGGTTGGTATTATTTCAGAATTTGTTACTCTCCAGAAGGGACTAATGGAGTGGAAATGCCATACTGATATGATTTTTGTTTTTCAGTCTGCCTTTCCTTCTCCCACAATGTACTTTGTGTCCTCCTAATAAGACATGACCTAGACAGGGCAAGGGTTAGACCCTCCCTTACCATGTATGGTTAAGGTGCAAATTTGTTTCATTCCCTTGGTCAATCAGCACAGTTATCTTTGATTAACAGTTCAAAATTCACAAACCTGACTCTCTAGCTATTTAGCACTCCGTCTAGACTAGAGACTGGTTTACATGTTCATTATAGGGAATACTTATGCAGCACTCTAACACTTTTGTCAGAAGAGCAGAAGTCTGATTTCCAGACTGACCTCCAGCACTTTCTACAAACATTTGTAGTGCCTTCCCAGCCAATGTCAGATGGACATTCGGCATAAAGGGGATTATATTGGGTTATTACCTCAGTTCTTTATACTATTAAAGTATGTGTGTGTAGTCAGTGTCCACATGGCAGCATCTAAACAACTTCAAGAGCAGCAAATGATAAGCACCCAGTTTGAGAGATTTTGTGTTTATTTACTGGAAAATTTTACCGGATTAGTTGTGTTATGTGTTACACCTGATCTGGACATTGTTGTTGAATTGGACTTGACAAGTTTCTGAGGTCCACAACTTCTCTGAAAAAAAAACACCCCAAGTGCACTTTTAGAAGACAAATTCTACTCAAAGATATTCATTCCTAATGCTTGCTGTGTTTAGGAAAAGATCACAAAGACTCCTACTGTGAAGACTGCACTACTTTTAGAAGAAAGACTTTGTAGAATAGGACTAGGAACCTAAAAGTGTATTTTAACCATAACAAGTTAGAAGCATTTGTACATGTAACGTTAAAGGCAAGATGTCAGATTCTAGCATAGCTGTAACAAACAAAAAAGAAAGAAAAATAATTCATTGTCAAAAACCTGATATCTCCGAGACTGCAAAGAGAGATCACAGTGACCACATAAGTCCCTCAGCAACCTCTGTTCACATGTTTGGGGAGACAAGGTTGTGTTCTACCTCAGACCAAAAAGATTCTAGAGAGGAATCCCCATCTATCCTGACCCTTCCACAGGCAGACAGTAAGTCTCTATCACAAGCTGCAGCAGCTGCTGTTACCACAGACATTTCAGACCTGTCATGGAGAGCCCCATCTGCAACTGCTTAAAGTCAGTGGCTCCTGACTAACATAAAAACAACAGAGAAATGTGAAAGGGATGATGGCCCTTTTACTTGCCACAGTGATCTTTAAGAGCATGCCTAAATCAGGCAGTTTAAGGTAGTGAAAGATAACACCACAGCTGTGTGGTGCATAAACAACCAGAGTTCAGACTGTACACAGCAACAAGGGCATTCACAAAATGCCTAGCTTTTCACTCACTTGAGGAAAAAACAAGTACACATTTATCCCTGTTTGGATGATTGCCTTATTCAGGTTTCATCTACACTGGGAATGTATGAGACAATGGTCACACCTAAGTCCATGTTTTTTTTTCACTAAATATTCACCTGGAACATTTCCAAATCTAGCATAGAATTATAGGAAAAAAAGTGTTTCTGAAAGATTTTCTGGACACAAAGAAGACCAAGCTGTTCCTCTACAAGGAGAAATGTCTGCTGTTAAAAGCACTATTCCTAAGCCTGGCACAACCAAAGGATGGCAGATTAGAGAGACATTGAGAGCCTTGGCCACATATCTACATCCACCCTGGTGGTACCATACAGGCAAAATTCAGTGGTGCCTGAAGAGTATATGGCTCCAACACCACCACACACATCTTACTTTTTTTCTTTCTATTCCCCATAAGATAGGAATTGGCAACTCATGGAGATGCTAACCAGGGTTTTCCCATGTCCCCTCCCAAGAATAATATTCAGCACAAACACTTCAGGCCTGGCATGGGAAGACAATATGCATCACATCAGAGTCAGGGGCTGCTAGCTAACACAAAAACAACAGAGCTATTCAAGATCCTTCTTCTTGGGATCTAAATTTCATCCAGTAGCAATCGACCCTAGCCCTACTGAAACCCATTTCTTCAGCCCTTTTAAATTTCTTCACTAGAAAGCCCTATTCCTAGTGGCCATCACATTAACCATTAAAATGTCTGAGTTCCAGGCACTCGTGTAAAGGATCACATTTGTTTTTCCCTGTGGACATGGTTACCATTAGGTCTAGCCTCAGCTTTATGTAGTTTTCTACCTTTTTTTCACAATTCCATGTAATAAAAGGAAATTAATCTTTCTCTAATTAAATGTTCACCGATACAGGTTTATTATGCTGATAGAACCAGGTCAAACAAGGAGATCAGAGGTCTGCATTTTTCTAACTGGTAAAGAAAGGCAGGGCAATAACCAAGCAAATTCTCTCCAAATGGCTGGCCAGCTGTGTAATGTTTTGCTATGAGGCAGTAAACAAAAAAAAAACGGAATGGTTCAATGAGGGCTCACTTTACCAGCAACTTTAAATTTAACTCCGAAGCAACAACATGGGCATCTATCCACATCTTCTCCTAACATTACAAACTAGATATCTATGCAAGAGCAAGGTGGTCTTTGCCTCAGCCATTTTTAATGCCTTCTCAAAACCATCACACAGTACTTGCTGAATAGCTCTTATACTCTCCTTGGAGTAAAGAATACACTGCAGCAATGATTCCTACAATGATCATACACAATTGTATGTGCAACTTACCGTAACAGTAGATATTCCATCCCTTTTAAGACAAGCAAGACCTGAAGTGAGTTTATTCATGTATACATCTTCAAAAAACTTTGCTCTAAACTTTACTATTTAACCATACAACATATATTTTCAGGAGACGTTCTAAAGACAAATCTGCTGTCAGTCCTTATTTTAGGAACTCAAGAGTGTGCAGAGCAAGGAGTTATTTTGACAACAGACAGGATTTCTCAGGTTGCTTAGGCAGAGAAGGTAACACTGCCACTTTATGGAAAGCTGACATTTGTTTGTGCTTACTCATATCTCACTGTTCTTCTGCCAGACATTCTTATTGACTTAATAATTCATCTTCTTGAAGATCAATTTTAAAGAAGTTTTTTGGGGTCCATTTATTGTGTGGGCTAGCTCTACATCATAATGAATTGCTCCTAGTAGATTTGAATGTAATGAGAGCCAATGTTTTTTGCTTCCATCTGCCCAAACAGTTGCTGTAATTTTCCCCAGCTGAATGGCATTAACAAGGTTCTACAGATCAAAGCATCACTGACAACATTTTTCCACCCATCATTTCAAATACCTACTGTGCTCCAAGTTGATCCTTTCCATTACCAGGTGTTCACGCAGCCTTCAATCCCTTCTGCTTCGAAAGTGCAGTTTAAAAGTGCTATTCTGCCAAATCAGTAAATATTTTGAGAAGAAATGCAATACAAAACAGCCACACTGAAGGAAGTGTACCAGTTTTTGCATACATATCTCCGGTATGTAAGGGAGCAGTATTTAAACATGTGCATTATATGTAAATAGAAAGTGGATTATGAAAATCATATATATATATATATATATATATATATATATATATATATATATATATATATATATATATATATATGGTTCCACTTCATATCATCGAATTATCATTTCATCAAATTTCAAATCATCGAGACCAAATCGTCGAAATCTCAGTTCGTCGAAAACTCATAACATCGAATCTCAGATCACTGAAAACTATAAAGCAGCTAGATATAACATCCCACAGAGTTTTTACTACATTTATGCAGGGGGCAAGCCCCCCTGCACCCCCCATGTGGGGGGCTCCACCCCCACACACCCCGAACATTAAATATACCAACTCCAAGGTCGCACTACAGTGGGGGAAAAAGGTAATTTCCTACCCCACTGTAGTGCGACCTTGGAGTTGGTATATTTAATGGGGATGCAGGGGGGCTTGCCTCCCTGCATAAATGTAGTAAACAGTGTCTGGGATGTTATTTCTAGCTGCTTTATAGTTTTCAATGATTTGTGATTCGATGTTATGAGTTTTCGATGATTTGGTCTCGATGATTTGAAATTCGATGAAATGATAATTCGATGATATAAAGTGGAACTATATATATATATATATATATATATATATATATATATATATATATATATATATATATATGGAGAGAGAACGCAAGAGAGAGACAAAACCTGCTCTATCTGAACTTAATCATTTTTCTAAAACATCACAGAGATCTGCAAGTCCTTGTGGATGGGATGGGTGTACAACATACTGTTATGGGCAGCTGTGGACAGCAAATAGCTTTCTGTGCTACAAATGCAGCATACTTATGGACAGCATACATGTTAGGAAAAATATATATTTACATATTATTACAGTATTAGCATTACCATCTACATAGAGCAGTTTCCAAAGGAAGCTTGATAAATGTAGGTAGTATTGTAATATACAAGTAGTATCTTCTGTGCAAGTCTTCAACTTCAGTAAACATATAGAAGAAGCACTATAATTATGCACATATCAAACACAGAGATAAAAGCTGATACACCACAATAAATGTGACATAAGTTGATATCCCTTGCTATCAGAGCTGCACTCTCTACCTGTATAGAGGTATTCCAAACACTATGGACTTTTATGACATACTGGCTGCTATATTTTGCTTTTCAACACTATACATCTTTAGTGGGCCTCATTAGTATACAATGTTTCAGAATGTTGGTAGCTGATAGCACACGGCATCAATGTATGCCAATCCTGGTCAAGTCAAACGAATGAACCAGAATTCATAAATCTATAAGAGGAAGCCTTAGAAGAACCCAGGCAAACTGTTTTTAAGTGGTCCAAGCACCTGTAGGCAATGCCTGCTCATCTCTCTTCAAAACAGACATAGGTAATATATGCTGGTATGAGGCAGGCCATTCCTGAAGTCCAGAACCCATGACTGTGCGCAGTCTTTGAGGGATTGTGCTCAGACCTAAAATGATGTTTATGACTAATTGCTCACATTGGCCTTGTGAATGTTGTCAGAATAGATGGGGTTGGGTTTCCAGTACTGTGTCAAGCCAGCCTTTGTGAACAGCAATGCCAGCTCCCAGTCTGTTTTCTCCCACCTTGTCTTCAGCAATCCATATAGCTGGTGACCATGACTTTGGGTAGGAGGTTTAAATACTTGGGTAATGCTGTGTAACTGCAGTATCATGGAGAGAGTTCAGTAGTCATCACAACCTGCATAACTACTAGAGATTTTAAAAATTTGTGAACACTTAATGTTTGATGTACGTACAGGACATACTACTAGAATAAGAGATGGCAGAACATATTTAATTCGCATTTATATTACCCTATTGAACGATATAAATAGCAAATGCTATTTCATTGTACCTAAAATATCTAAACCACAAAATATCGAACACACGGAACAGTGATTTTTTTTTGCCGGGGAAAAAATTTGCTGTTCCGCAACACATACACACAACACAACCACACCAAAATAAATAAACCGCACACATAAACTTAACAAACCCATAATTCTAACCCTACACTACTACCTATCCACTCACCTTAACCCAACCCTAACCCTAAAGTCCCTAACTACCGCGCAATCACCTTACCCGCTCCCTAACCCTAAAGTCACTAACTACCGCACACTCACCTTACCCGCTCCCTAACCCTAAAGTCCCTAACTACCGCACACTCACCTTACCCACTCCCCAACCATAAAGCCCCTAACTGCTGCGCACTCATCTTACCCGCTCCCTAACCCTAAAGTCCCTATCGCAAACTCACCTTACTCGCCCCCTAACCTTAATGTCCCTAATATCGCACACTCAGCTTACACCGATCCATTCCCACACTTACCTTAACCCGGTCCGTAACCTCCGTTCACATACTTACCTTAACCCGGTCCGTAACCTCCGTTCACATACTTACCCTAAGCCGGTCCGTAACCTTCCCACCACAGTAAAGTAAACAGCGAAGCCATGGAAGTTCCGTGGCTTCGCTATTTTCAGTTTTCGACAAAAACGGATCGATATTATAGCAGTCGAAGTTTTGAAACTTCAATGCTATAATATAGACCCTTTAATTCTACTAAACTTGCTGTAGGGTAAAGGTAATTATTTTATTATTCTGAAGTTGTCATTTGGTACAGAAATTGAAATTAAAAACACCTTTATGTAGCAAAGTAGTAATGTTGGACCGTTTCATGTCACTTATCAGTTTTCAGGAATTTTCATGGTATCTGATTGCTGCCAATGTTGCCACTACATTGATTAGAGTTATGGTTTCAGACATCATCCAAATGGCTGTCCGTCAGGTGCAGCACCAGCTGCATGGTATTAAAGTAGTACTGCAGCTCTCTTTAACTTATCCCCTGAGGAAAAAAATAATTAGCTTATTGATTTTTTTCCATAGATGCAGGTATGCTGTCTACTGAAGTTTAAAAACTTACCGTTGCATATCTTGCTCTTATCTCAGTCTTCGACTTCGGTATCGATTTCCCATCAATGTCTTCACTGCAGCACTAACCAACATCTGCCTCATGCTTAGCCTTGGTCTTGCAGCTGTACCTTTAAAACATGTCATTTCATTCAATAATTTCAGTCTTCCTGCTTTACAGTTGTTTAGCTAAAATGTATATACCTGTGAGAGATTCAGATCTACAACTCTGCATTGTTTGTACGAGAGTTGCAAATATGAACCTCAAGTAGACTTCCTTCCAACAAGGAAAGGGCAATGGAGTAGAATCAGAGATTGCAAACTCATCTTCTGTGGGCCTGACAGTGAATATGCAATGTTTAACATTTGCCTGCCATACAAGTCATCCTCCTTTTGCACATCTGCAAAACAAACAGCATCAGAACCACTAGATCCAAGGATTTAAATTTTGATTGCGTCATAAATAGCATATGTTGGGGAGTCTGATATGCGTCTCACAAGATCCCATGCTCTGGAACAGGCTCCCCATCCATTTGAAGCAAAGCCCATCCTTAACCCTACTTAATTGTAACCTTGACCAATAGATGGAAAATCAGAAATCCATCCAGTATCTGCCCCCCATGTCTCTGATAGACCGAGGCAGATAGTAATACCCAAACTAACATACTCCTTCCCACATAACCTCTAGAAATTTCCTAACTAACATACCCCTTCCTGATGAATGCCCATGATACACAGGGACAAAACACTGGATTGCAAAGCTGAGCTTATAAAGACCCTGGTGGTCATTAGCTTATTATATACCTATGAAGAATATCAGACCCATTAACCAAACAACAAACAATACAAATCACTTAATTAGACATGAAGATCTACAATTTGCAAGTTTACACATATGTACTACAAAGGTTAAAAGAATCAGTTTTGAGAAGTGCAAAGTTAAACACAGAACAACCTATACAGGTGCTAAATCAAAGACTTAGTTAACTTGTGACTTCTACCCCTCATACTGTATACATACTGGTTATAGTATGCTTAATGACATTAGAGAAGATCCAAGACCTAGTTGAATTTTCCTTTTACTAGTAAAAATAATACTTTGTGGAGTATTGTTGACACAGTGATTACCAGTGCTAAAGATAACAATAGTTCATACTGTTTTGGGAGATTGCATATATAGTGTCCTTTTTTCATTTCCTGCCATGATAAAAGTCCTTACGAAAATGTTTAGACAAAATTTTAAAGCATAAAATAATTCTAGATGATTTTAGTATAAATGTTGTAATCACTAATGCACATTAATTAAATAAAATGCTTTAACAATGTCAGTTAGGGTAAACATTAAAGAAACCAATGAGACCAAGCCAGTAAACAGGCAACAATTCAGTACTAAATCATAGCATAACTGATAAAAAAATAAGGGTTCAAAGCTTTTCCAGTAATCTAAGTAACCACTCTCCTGGTAATTCCTCATGGTAATTCAGAACACAGAAAAGGCCCACTGAAATTGTCACAAACTGATCCATTTCTGAAACTAAGCAAGCAGTTTTTAACAACAGTTGGCAAGGCAACATTACATAGCCAAGGAAATCCAAATATAGCCCTGTCTTACTTCATCACTAAAAATGCTGGTTTGTAATGTATGCTGTTTCCAACAACATGTAGGAGAGTTGGGGACCAAATTTGCCCCTGGTTAAAACCAGACACACAAAATAAAATCTAATGAAATTGCGAGATAATGCAAGGAAACAATGGAAATCCATCCCCCAGTCAAGAACTACATCAACAATATCTGTACTACAGGAAGACAAAACAAGACAAGAATAACCACAAACACAGCAAAAGCAACCTATCTTAGAATGAGAGAGTGCCATGTGCACCACACCAAAAACATTTCTGGAAAGAATCAAAGCAATTATCAGGAGAAATTACTGATGTTAAATATTCAAATGCTGCCCTAACAAGTTATAGTAGCTCAAAATTTTCCCCCAAAAAATTATAGACATCTCCAACATTCTATAGGTTCCAGCCCATCCCTCTACCTAGCATTCAATAAATGAATTAAGCACCACACAACTATACTCTCTTTCATCTTACCACCCTACTTTTTACTTCAAATAAATTTCTGTCAAAGGTATGAAAGCTTAACTAAAACCCTAAATACTATTTCCAAGGATAAATTCAGTATACTGCATCCAGACATCCTAAGAATACAAGCTTCTAACCTAACCAGACCACTCACTTTGTGTGTGTGTGTGTGTGTGTGTGTGTGTGTGTGTGTGTGTGTGTGTGTGTGTGTGTGTGTGTGTATGTGTGTGTGTGTGTATATGTATATATATATATATATATATATATATATATATATATACATATATATATATATATATATATATATATATATATATATATATATATTTTTTTTTTTTCATTATCTACTAGAATAGTGTGCCTTCACTGAAGGTTGGGCGTTGAGCTGGCACCTCGGCAACGTAAAAATCTACTGCCACTCATTAGTGGACCGGAGTTCCGCTGTGGTGACCTCTAACCGGGAAAAGCCAAAAGAAGAAGAAGATTATCTACTAGAATAGTCCCATCATTATTCAAGCGCCATAATGCCAGTGCCTAAAGTCTCTGGCCCTAAGGATTCAAAAAGCTATGAGTCTATCTTGGATCTTTGCCCTTTGACTAAAATGTCTGAAAAATTTAATACAAGCAGATATTTCACCACACAAATTAATATGGTTTACTCGGACCAGCAACATTTTTTTTGCAATGACTTTAGTACCACAACTGCCTCATACACAGTTGCTAATAGCATTTACTGCAATAAGATTATCTTATTACGGCTGGTCTTTTTTTATGTGGACATTACTAGGCATTCAAATCTGTGAATCATGCAAAGCCACTTAATAAATATAGCAAACTGAATTTTGGTACTGATTCCCTACATTTATTTAAGAGCTACCTGGAGGAGGGAACCCTTCAAGTCTATGCCAATAAGTTCTTATCTGAAGTAGATATCCTTGACACAGGTATTCCCAAAGGGGAAGTAATAGACCACATATTCTTCCCTTTTTATAAGAGATTTAACCCATGAATCCCCCTCCTTTGATACAGTTATGTATTCTGATGATCACTTACTTACTGACATCAGCAAAACTACCACTGGCCTGTGACACAAACTGCAGTCTACTTTCACTTCCATGAACATGTACAGCATACTAATAATTAACCCTAATAAATCCACTGTCATTTTATTTGCCTCTTCCCAAAAACTAGTTATCCTTCCCCCACATTTACTAAAGGATAATCTTAATAATACAGTTCCAAATGTAACTGAACAAAGGTATCTTGGTCTTATTCACAACCCTTATTTAACCTTTACATCACATGCTGTCAGGGCCACCAATAAAATGCTTGCAAAAGATTTCCCATCATCTCTCCCCAGATGCCCATCAAGCCTTGGCTAGCATTGTGCACATTCCCAAAATCGAATATGGCAGTCTATTGTTTACCACTCACTAATACACAAAGCTCCATTTAACTGAAAGAAATATACAGAGATCTGGACCACTGGCTGAACTACATACCCACCACTGTGACCTTCTAAAGGGACTTCAACTTGCTATCAGTACATAGCAGGGATACTCAATAACTAAGCACAATGTTATCCAAAATCATTTATCAAGGGCAATGCCTACCTCATAAAGCAAAAATAGCTATCAAAAGACAGAAATGTACACTTTGGTGAAAGAGTTTTCATATGACTGGGCCAGCCATATGGAATCACCTACAACCAGAGATAAAGAAACAACAGATACTGGTTTATTTCAAAAAGAAACTGAAAGAACATCTTCCCAAGGATACTATTCTTACATGCATAAAAGCTACTTTGGTGTAAGTCTCAATTATTAGTGTTTATATATATACACACACACACACACACACACACACATATATATATATATATGTATATATATATATATATATATATATATATATATATATATATATACATACACACAGTTCCACTATATAATCTTAAAATAGTGAAATATCAAATTTCAGTATCCCAAGACCATAAAGTCGAATTTTTAAAATTGCGAAACTCCATAAACGTGAATCCGGAAATGTCAAATTCACAATTATGGTGTTCTGGTATTTGACGTGGTATGTAGTGTGTGCACTTTGTACCGTCAAATGTGTGGATTTAGCTGGTATGTAAGGTAAGTGAGTATTTTGTTAGGGTTTTAGGTATGTGTTTGAGTGCATGTAAGTGTCTTTGGACATTTTATGAGTGGGTTAGGGTAGGCAGGTAAAAGTATGAGTGTTTAAGTGTTGAAAGTGGTGGTGTTTGTATATTTGTAATGTGTGTGTGTGTGCGAGGGTTTATTAGTGAATTTGCTCTCTTTTTCTGTTTGGTGCGATCTCGGAGTTAGTATATATAAGTAGGGGGGTGGGGGGTGCAGGGTAGCTTGCCCCCCTGCTTATATGTCATGTAGGTTTGTTGATTTGTGCTTGTGTGTGTTTTGTTTGTTAATTTGTTGTAGTGTGGGGAGGATGCTGTATGTGTTGTGTGGTGTATGGTGTGTTTATGTTCGCGGTTTTGGGCTTTCGGGATTTGAAAGTTTCGACTTTGTGGCCTCAAGATACTGAAATTCGAGATTTCAGTATTTCAAGATTATAAAGCAGAACCATACACACACATGCGTGTATATATATATATATATATATATATATATATATATATATATATATATATATATATATATATATATATATATGTGTGTGTGTGTGTGTATCTGTACACACACACACACACACACACACACACACACACACACACACACACACACACACTCACACATATATATAAGCAAAAAAAACACAGCACCAGCTGTCAAATAGACATAAAATGTTTAATGTGAAGGGGAAAATGCCAGCAAGCAAGTGCACATGACTTAGTTTATGTTTCAATGTCTGTACGCTGCACTTTTATTATTCTGTATTATAATCTCTGCTACTTTGGAGACTGAATTGTGGCCGAAAGGGGTAAGCCAACCAACCCTGTTACTATTATCAAACAAGAATAAATAATGACATAAATAAAATATGTGTGCCATTCTACAGGGTTTACATATTCTGAATCTACCTTGGCATACTCAGACTTGGTGGCCTTACAAATATTTGATGATACAGTCAAGCAGTTTTTGGAATTCCTCACTGAAGAAATAAAAGTAATGAAAAACTCACAGGGTCCTCAAAAAGATCCAGGTCTCTCTGGCTTATACATTTTGTTACAAAGGCTTGTGATAGATGAAGTTACCTCCCACACTGAGTAAGTTATTTGAATTAATATGTGGGGAGCATGTTCTTCAACTTGAGATATTTGAAGCTACTATAATGCTGCACCTCAAACCAGGCAAAGAGCCGTAAGAGATGCCTTCATATTTGCCCATGTCATTAGTTAGCTATGAAGTAAAGCTTATGGCTAAAGTACTGGATACCACAAATGAGCAGTAAACCAGTTGGTTTTGTCAAAGGAAGGCATTCCTAATCACATTTGTAAATTTTGTCCCATGTACTATTTATCTTCAGCAGAAAGAAGAAATGGTCAATGAGATCTGTTTCTCTCTAGCATCTGATAAGGCTTTCAGGAGGATAAAGTGGAATTTTTTTCTTGTGGTTCTACATACACTGTGCTTCCTCATATTTCATTTGCTAAATAAATTGTCCATATCACAATCCCTCAGCCAGGAAATGATGTAACTGAGTAATGTTCATACTATTCGAAATGTTAAATTAACAAACAAGGTTGTCAACTGCCAGTGTATCTTTTCAGTTTGACATTAGAATCCCATTATGGAGTACTCGAGATGAAGAAAAAACGTTCCACAGAATGGTACAGAAAATATACTCATTACATCAGCAAAATTACATCAGAGTTGTACAGCAGGAGGATCAATACTGCAACATCATATTAACAGAGCTTGTCTCTAGGAGGCATTTGTGTTTGATTCGATATTTCGAGTTAGAAATCAAGATAGATATAAAGAGCAGGCTATCTCTGAGAATTTCAATTAAGTTAAGAAACAAAAATAACTATATACAAAAACATAAGCAAATCACTCAGATTTTATACACTGGCAACTTAGTACATATAGAACCATTAATGCAGGTTAGATACACTGGTAGTTTATATACAGTGGAAGTTGTATACAGTGGGGGTGAAACCATTTAAAGCTAAACCTGTTGGTTATTGTTAGACAAAGTATCGTAAACATTCTAGTTAAAATGCAGTATGAAAAAGTCTGCTGATTTTGTACAGATGGTACAGAACACAGATTTTTATGGCTGATGGAGTATTTTGTAGAATGAATGAGATGAAAGATAGGGATCTATTAAAGAAGTGTGGTAGAAGTTATATAAAGTAAGGGATAAAGTTAGGGGAAAAGATACAAAGGCATTTAATGGAATTAAAGCCTTGTATTTGAAGTAATATTTTCAGAAGTGAAGTCTAAAATGGTGAGTTGAGGACAGCAGCTTTGAGAAGTTATAGATGTAGGGAGAAAGTAAGTTTGATGGGATGGTGGAATGGCATAACCACGAATCTAACAGGTGCAGTTTCAGTTCATACTTAAAGTGTAAGAATTTGTTAGCTAGAAGTGGAAAGAGAGTTACACATTTTATTCACTTAGTTGGCACTCAGTGAGTCTCTCTGGGGAGCTGTGAGAGGGTTTGATGGATGTGAGGTATTTATTACTGAATTGTGGGGTATGAGTGGGGATGTACCACAGGAGGACAGGCAAACTAAAAAAACATCCCAAAGTGAACTGGCAGCAGAATTTTTAACAAAAAAAAACAAAACTAAACAAAACGTTAAGTGCTTTTGTCCCCTAGTCTATTAGGGACTTCATCAGAGCGATTAATTACTCAAACATTACAAGGTTAAATACACTCCATGAATCATGTAACACACTACTCACACAGTCATTGGATGATTTCACACATACTTCAAATAAAAATATCCTCATTAACATCTCAATTTTTCAACTGATACCACATAAACACTAATATTCTCTCTAATAAAATAACTACTCAAAAACAGTTTAATAAGCTAGATGGATGGTCCTTATGGAGCTGAAAGATTTTATGGATATTTTTAGTTGACAGTATTTTTGAAGGTTAAGTCATTCAAATCAGTTTAGTTTTTCAGTAACAATGCAATGACATTTTCTATTTGTCAAGTCAGTAGCAAATTCCTCACTCAGGCATGATCTTGCAGCACCATTAGGCACCCTATTCAACCAAAGTCTGAGTACTGGCTTTGTACCAGCTGAGTGGAGGACAGCCACTGCCATCCCTTTACACAAAGGTGGAGCATCCAGCGATCTGGGAAAATATAGACCCATCAGCTTAACTAGCTTGATCTGCAAGTACATGGAATGGATTATTATGGACCTCATTAACAGGGGTATTGGCAACCTCCAAACATTCGACCCCACACAGTTTGCCTTTGTCAAGGGGAGGTCATGTCTGTTAAATCTGGTTGACTTCTTTGAGACAGTCACTAAAGCCATGGACGAGAGGAAGATGGTGCACACCATCTACCTTGACCTGGCCAAAGCCTTCGACACTATTCCCCACTCAGGCAAAATAGATAAACTCTCTCAACTAGGCATCAATCCATATGTTATCAGATGGGTAGTAAACTGGCTCACTGATAGAACCCAGCTAATCAAAGTAGAGGAGGCTACCTCAGCAGTTGACCCGTAACAAGTGGCATTCCCTAGGGATTGGTCTTGGGGCCTCTGTTATTCGGGATATACTTCTGAGGTACAGGCCAAAACCAGTGGACTATGGCTGACCAAGTCAGCAGATGACTGCAAGCTGGGCACAGTCATCAATTCCCCAAGTGATGTGGAAGTCCTCCAAGAGGGTCTCAGCCAAACAAGTGACTGGTGCCAGAAACATGGCCTCAAGCTGAATGCCAAAAAATACATCATTATCCTCTTTGGGGAGAATGACATCCCCACATATTATTACATTAATAACAATGTCCTAAGTACACAATCAGTAGTGAGGGATTTAGGTACCCAGGTTGATAGCAACCTGACTTTTGACCACCATGTTGCTTCCGTTGTACGGAAAGCTTTCTACATGGCCCACCTCGTAATTAAGGGTATCTCATCCAGAGACAAAAGGTCATAACATCCCTTTATTTTTCCTTTAGAAGGCCAATTATTGAGTACAATGCCCCCTTTGGCATGTACCTCACAAAGCACATGCAGCAGCTGGAAAGACCACAGAGGTTCCTCACCAGGAGAATCCAGGGCCTCAAACATCTACCCTACACAGATAGGCTAAAAGCCCTATCCCTCTACTCAGTTTAATACACACTCCTCAGAGGTAATCTCTGTTTGGTATATAAAGCAATCTCAGACCCTGCCTTGATGGGACTGCTGCATATCCACAAGTCAAGCTCTGCTTGAGCAACCTGTACCCATGACCTCAACCTGGTCTGTGATATCAATAGGACTTGTTGGCAGGACAGATTTGTGTCCCAGAGACTCCCCCATATGTGGAATAGACTCCCTCTCCATGTAAAGCAAAGTACCTCATTATCTCTGTTTAAACACAACCTGGAAAACTGGATGAGAAACAGAAAATACACCCCTGGGATTCCACCTGTGTCCCTGTTGGACACAGCCTTTGGGTGCTGACTTGTCTAAACATGGGCTAAACTCTTGGCTAGGCTTATAATAGCCTCAGGGCCAATAGCCTAGTAACCTCCTATGATTCAGTTATTTTATTGTATGTCTGTTACAGTTTTTAGAGAATTCTGAATTCCAGATAAGTAAAAATTTCAGAAGTGCAAATCAGCAGGACAGAAACTGGTTGTTGCGATTTTCTATCCATGATCACACAGGAAATGTTTAGCTCTATATGGTGATCCCAATTTTTGTTATTTTCTTCCACATATTATATGGGAAAGTCACCTTTTAGATGATCATCAAAAATTATGTCAAGTAATTTGGTATGGGAAATTAATTAAATAATGATGTCATTAGAAAAGTTATTTGCATTGTTTGGATTACACTTAGATGAAAATAGCATGTATTTAATCTTTTTTGGATTAAGCACAAGGGTGGGTTTGTCCAGCCATGCTTTGACAAAGGAGAATATTAGACCATATTGGATGAGTTTATGAAATTCTGACAAGGTTGGTGAATCATCTGCATACTGAATAAGTGAAGACCAAGTTGTTGCGATTGGTAGGTCATTGATAAAGATACTATAGAGTAGTGGGCCAAAAATAAATCCTCGGGGGACTCCTACAGGGATGGGATGAAATGAGGGTAGTGCATGTTGCCATTTCACACAATGGGTTCTGCTGAAAAGGTATGATTGAAACCACTGAGTAGCTGTAGTGGAAAGGCATACAAGAGAATGTCTATGTAAAATGTTGGGGTGGGATATAGAATCAAAAGCTTTTTATAGAGCTATAAAAACAGGAGAGACCAGAAGATTATTCCTGTGGTGATGTACAGTAAAGAAAAAAAGACAGATGCCTGCACTACGGGGTGGCAAAAACTGAGCTCCCTATTAAACTGTTGGCATTCCAAACGCATTGAAAAAAAACAGATGGGAAATGCAGAAGAAGAATGAATATTAAACATCCCTCTGCTCCTTCAAACTTCCTTTCTTCAGGGGAGCAAGCCCACCCACTCCCCTCATACTTATATATATATATATATATATATATCAACTTTGAGATCACCAATGATGATCTTGGACTTAATATATGGAAGTCTGGATTTTCAGCCATTCATTGTCTGCATTATGGGACTCATCAGTGTGGGTCCTGACGTTTTAGATGGTTACCCAAAAACTGTACTGGTATGGTAAGATAAAACTGTGATTTAGGAGGAATGTCCAAAGCTGGCAGTGAATGCATTTTTCCAGGATTTTAGAGATGGATAATGGTAGGGCAATTGATCTGACATTAGTAATTTCTGTTGAAGGGCTACCTTTATCGAGAGCAAAATGAAGGTGTACTTCCAGCACTTTCCAGATTCTGAGGAGGTCCTGAGTTAATATTGCTCCATCACTGGCAGATAAAAGATTTATTTTACTGTTTTGCACTTCAGTTAACGTCCTCTATCCTTGGCAGATAAGAGATTTGTTTCAATGTTTCACACTTCAGTTAACTGTTTTAGAGTGCTACTGATTTAATTTTGCTTTATTTGTTGACTTTGCCTTTAAATCATTTTTAAGGTCCTTAATAATTGAAATTGCCTTGCTGGGGTAGTTTGTTTAAGCTGTTTTGTTGTAGCATTACACTCTCAAGCAATCTATTTTGGTGTTTTTAAATCAAGAGTTTAGCATTGCCCTGTACAGATGCAAATTCCTAGATAGTATTTCTTTTTCTATAAGACTACATTTAGAACTAAAATCTAAAAACTTAGTATGACTAAAACAAAGCCACTGCATGGAGGCAATTTTAGAAAAGCTAATTTGCACATTAAACAGCACTACTAGCAAATCTTAGCACAATCTAATCTAGTCTAGTGCCAAAGCCAGAGACCACCCAAGGAGACCTCTGGGGCACCTAGTCTACATCCTACAGTAGCCCACACAAATATAGGTACAGATGACAGGGATATGCAATTCCCAAATGTCTCCATAGCAAGCTTGGCAGATATGGACATCCCAGGATAATGTAGCACTTGTCCCATGTTCACAGACAACCATTTAAAGAAACAAACACAGCATGGGATCTGGACATCCCGGGACAATGTAGCACTTGTCTCATGTTCACAGACAACCATTTAAAGAAACAAGCACAGTATGGGTGAGATGCACATAACTTCACTGGAGGCAAAATTCTTGCATACAAACAAGGTTGTCAAGAACACACACTATATCCACCATACAGTGTCCACCACACACACAGATCAACTTATGCTGAAGCACTAAAAAGTAATCTTCCCAAACCTCAAAGATCTTCTAAGCCTACAAAAGACAATGTGTATCCTCAGCAATCTCAAAGGCACTTACCAAAAGCAATGGCAAACTCCACACCTACACCTAGTGCAGCCCCAACAGCAAAGCCCAAAATGCAAGCAAACACTTTACCCAGGACTCTTGTCAAAGGGGACTCTATTGTATGACACACAGATGCCCCACCCACCAGACTGAACAAGAACAAGATAACAGTTAGCTGCTTATCTAGAGCCAGTATCTGCCAAGTTACGCATGTACACAAGTCACTATACCACAGGTACCTATATGATGCTAGCATAGTCCATGTGAGCACTATTAACCTGAGACATACCTCCCTGGACTATATGAAGAGAAACATTATGGGACTGTTGGACTGTGTGTCACAAACAGGTGTGTGCCTTGCACTGAGTAGCATTCTACCTTCACCAAGTATGATACCACAGTATGAACAAAAGATGGTTGACTTCAATAATTGTCTTAGTTTATGTCTTTCCAGGGGAATTCAATAATTTTCAGCATGGAAGGACATGGGTAACAAACCATATTGCTATGCAAATTCTGTACCTGTCTCCCCTATGCAACATAATATTGGTTAAACTTTATGCACCCCCCTTAAAGCCTTTTTTAGGCAATGCCAAATTGACAAACCTACCGACATAACAAATAAAACCCAAAGAAACCTAAAGGAATTACTGCTCAGTGCGAGGAGCCTAAACAAGAAGCTCACCATCCTACAAGCTCTACTCCCTCTGAGGGATATAGACATCTGTTCTATTATGAGACATGGTTTAAATCCTCAGAAAGAACTCTGGCAGTGCAAGGCTTCAGTACTTTCCACACATTTAGACCATTAGCTACACAGACAGGGCCAAAAGATGTTGTAGTCTCCATCTACATTACCAACAAGTATAACTCTAGATTGGTTAACCAGGACCATGCCCTGGAGTTTATCCATGTGCAAATCACCATAGGCAAAATCTCATACCATATCCTAGCAAGCTATAGGTCACCTTTTATATGCCAAGAATCCAATAGCTCATATCTAGACCTACTGGAGACACTCCCCATTAAACCAAATCCCTATTCATGGGAGACTTTAACTACCCCTCTATAGAGTGGGAAACATACACTTCCTCAAACTCACAGGCATAATGACTCCTGCACATTATTAACACATATACCTTTGATCAGATAGGGTGTACACCCACCAGAGGTTCAAACATACTGGACCTGGTACTCACCAATATGGGAAAGTGCTACACTCCCCAATATCATGTCCTCACTGGTAAGTGCAGACCACAGAGATGTTTCCTTCAAAATAAAAATCAACTTGGTAACCCCAGCAAGCCATGTAACAGTTAGGACTTATTCCAAAGCAAACTGCGTCCTACTAAGTAATACTTTATCAAAATTCAGTGGCACTCCTAAACCCGATTTCACAGCAACCTATATGCAATTGTTCAAAGAGACCCTCTACAACCATATAAATGGTGGTGTAGAGGCTGTTGTACCTACTAGGAGTAAGTCCAAATCAAACTCTGAAAACAAATCATATTGGTGGAACCCTAACCTTAATAGTGTATATAACAAAAAATGTCATGGCTAAAATCAGGAAGAGTAACTCCCATAATAATGAGAGCTCTCTAATTAAACAAAACAGGAAACTAAGAGGACCAATTAATTCCAAAAAGGCCTGTTATGAAGTCAAGGTAGCCTCACAGGCTAAAGACTACTACAAGACCTTCTACAGCTATCTCTGTAACCTTAAAGGCAGCACACAGCAGTGTGCCAAGCTAGTGGTTAATGGTGCCAACTTCAATGAGATCAACACAGCCAATCTGCTGGCTGACAAATTCAGCTCAAACTTCACCCCCCACCTTCCCCAATAAAATACCTACTAGCATACCCCACCCCTAACTAGTAGCAGGGAGCAGGTCACAGTGGTGCTAACTAAGGCCAAAAACGGGTCTATAGCAATCCGTCGAAATGGCTGATTATCGAACACCAGATGTTTGAACTGTTAAGTTCAAACACTGATTATTGCAAAGCTGTGGAACACCAAATTCTTTCCCAGGGAAATAATTTGGTTGGCCGTTTCTGTGGCTTCGCGATTATCAGGACTGTGGTGGGAAGTTATAGGTTGGGTTCAGGTAAGTGTGTGATTGTGTGGACGTCAGGGTTAGGGCGCAGGTTAGGGTTATGGCATGGGTGAGGTGAGTGTGCGATAGTGACGGAACTTAGGGTTAGGGTTTGGGTTAAGGTAATTGGATAGATAGTAGTGTATGTATAGTTTAGTGTAGGGTTATATGTAGGATTTCAAGTGTATGTGTGTGGATTGCTGTTTTTTTGGTGTGCTTGTGTTGTGTGTGTGTTTCTTGGAACCATGATTTTTTTTTCCCCTGGGAAAAAAAATTGCTGTTCTAAGACTTCGATGTTTTTGCACTTCGTGGTTAGAAGTTCGAATATATGGTGTTCGAACTTCAGCCGTTTCAATTAACTGATATAGACCCACCAAAAACACCTAAATGGGCCCTAACAGTATCCTGGGATGTCCCCTAAATAACTTGAAACATCTCATATCAGGACAACTTGAGTCACTTTTCAACTATGGATTCAAAACAGGCTTCGTACCAAGAGAATGGAGGACTGCAACAGTTATCCCACTTTGCAAGGGTAGACTATTGACCATCCCCAGAAAGTACAGGCACATTAGTCTGGCTGGCCTAATATGCAAAGCCATGGAATTAATTATCATGCAAATGATCAACAAAAATATAGGCAACCTAAAGTTAAGGGAAGGTCATGCCTACTAAATATTGGTGGACTTCTTTGAGAAGATTACCAAGGCAATGGATTGGGGGGGGGGGGGCAGTGCATACTGCCTACCTGGACCTGGCAAAGGTGTTTGATACAATATCCCACTTCAGCATAGATGACAAATTTACAGAACTGGGCATAAACCTCTACATAACTTGGACTGCCAGCTGCTTACAGACATGATCCAGGAAGTCAGGACTCGTAAAAACACCTCCACAGAGAGACTGGTCACCAGCGGAGTACCTCAGTGCTCTGTGCTAGAATCACTCCATTTTGGCATCTACTTATTGAATGTAAAGGCCAATGTCAAGGCCTTTGTCTGACCAAGCTTGCAGATGACTGCAAATTGAGAGCTATCATTGATTCCCCCAATGACACAAACATCTTACAAGAGGGTCTAACACTGACAAATAACTGATGCCAAAGTCATGGATTAAAACTCTATGCCAAGAAATGCATCATAGTGCCTTTTGGGAAGAGGGCCACACAGGCTAATTACTCCATCATTAAGAATCCCTAATAGTTGACCAAGTAATCAAAGATCTGGGAACATATGTAGAAAATAATCTGACCACTGACCAACTTGTGGCCAAGTTAGTGACAAAATCATTCTATGTCACTCAACTTTTAAGTAAAGGCACAGCATCCAGATACAAGGAAGTCAGTGTGACACTTTATTTGGCCCTTATCATACTCATCATCGAGTATAATGCCCCCTTTGGCATGTACCTGACGAGACATATATAGCAGTTGGAATGCCCTCAAAGGTTCCTTCCCAGGAGAATCCAGGGTATAAACACATTGTCCTGTATGGATCACCTTAAAACCCTCTCTCTATGCACAGTCTCCTACCGGTTACTGAGAGGTGATCAATACCTGGCATACATGGCATCATCCAGAACCAGCTCTGATGGACCTTTTGCACATCCATAAAATAATCAACATCAGAATCACTAGATCCAAGGGTTTAAATTTTGCTTGTAATATAAATAAGACTTGTTGGCAAGATAGGTATGTGTTTCAGAGGATCCCCATGCTCTGGGACAGGTTCCCCATCTAAATGAAGTAGAGTCCACCCAAAAGCCTATTTAAACATAACCTTTGCTAATGGATGGGAAACTGGAAATTCACCCCAGGTCTGGCCCCCATGTCTCTAATGAACAGAGACAGATAGTAATGCCTAAACTAACATACCCCCCCCCCCAAAACCTCTAGAAACCTCTTAACATACCTCTTCCTAATAAACACCCATGATACACAGGGACACAATTGGGTTGGGATGTCTACCAAACCTAGTATACACCTCTGAACCTATGAATCCCTTTACTTTACATCTGCATCTATCCAGCAGTCACTGTTTGGTCCCATGCAGCCAAAGAAAATGTCAGCCTATCTTCCAGGCCATCAGTAAAGGGGTAGCATGCCCACCTTTGCTGATGATGACATGGGCTCAAGAAGCAAACTCAAAGTCAGTAGCTGAAATCCAGCTTGCACATTATACAGACAGACTGTGCCTACAACCAATGCATGGAATGACCCAGAGAAAGCCAGATGAGATCAGATGGTACAGCAGTTCAGAGAGGTCAAAGGGCCTCCTCAGTAACATGTGATTGTACAATAGCGTGTACAAGAATTGCCACCATTAAGTGGCACTGTATGTGGAGTTTGACCAGGGAGAAACCAATAGGTGTAAGGCACACCTTCATGCCCTCTAGCTACAAATTACAGCCACATAATTCCTATCCACCTGCATAGGATGAAGGAGGCGTAAGCTATTCAGGAGTGGTGGAAATAACTGACTGGTGAAGAAGAAAAGAAATAGTCAGACTATAAGTTGATAAATTAGCTCAAGCAAAAATGACAGTACACCCTCCAAGGTTGCATAGCAAATTTAGGAATTAAATTTACAAATAGTTTAACATAAACTCAAGACAAGAAGCCATATAAAAGTCTGCCATGGTTTACCAAATAGAGACATCAAGGTCTGACCCTACACATACTGCTAGAACAAATGAATAGACAAAAACTTCAAAAAGACTCTCACAAAACAGAAACTTCATTCTTTACAATACAATAAATGTCCTTTGACAAAGAGTCATGGAAAATATGCAGATTACTCCTTGAGAGCATGCAAGTACCTCAGCTACATAGCTTCTGAATGTCTCTAACTTTTTTATTTTTACATTTAGGCCAATAAAACCAAAACCCACTAGCTGCAGACATAACATGTTTTGACCTTTTATGGGATTGTCAGTACACCATTTGTGGATAGTTTAACCATTACCTGAAAACACTTGGTTTTAAACAAAGCCTTACATCAATAACATTAGGGCCACTGCAAAATTTCCCAAAATGAAGAAAACAACAATTAAAAAGGGTCACACAGAATATCCTCTTGGGCAAAAACATCCCTTGCAAACCAAATAAGGCTTTGTTTAAAGCTGTGTGTTTTCAGATAATTTCAGATCTTCAGTTATAGGAACTGGTGCTCTGTACAATGTTATTTAATACAAACCCTATAAAGATGGCAGTACTTTCAGTTTTAGCCCCTTCCTGAACACTACTGATTGCAATGCATGATCCACAGGATTTTTGTGCAATTTGGGGATAGCAAAAAAATAAATAAAAAATACACTAGTGTTAGGAAATTCTACAGAAAGAAATTTATAAATATCTGCATTACTAAGGTCATTATGAAACATCTTCAACAGCACTAAATCTATATACTGATAATCCAAAGTTATATTTTTAGCAGTGACAACTTCATAAAACTTATTACAATTTAAAATGGTGTTTACCTTTTTTTATTTTGAAATGAATCCATTATGACAACTGACCCACTTTCATCACCCCTCATGTAAAACTGATTTGTCCATACGTAAACTTTTTAATACACTTCCTTTGTCATATACTCTACTTTACTGGGCCATTAAGCAGATCTCTAATATCCTACTCGCATAAGTACTTTAATGAAGCTAACAATGGTATCAGGAGTAGGTTGAAAGTACTGCTCTCTCTTAACCTGTTTAAATCATCTTGCTTAAAATACTGTCACTCAAACATTTAACATTCAGTTTTCTTAAAAATAATTTTATGTCTAATATAGTGGCAGTGGCATACATCCTCTCATAGGAGATAATGAATTAAATATGCGTTTATTTACTATTTGTTCACCGGAAAGGTAGGTTGATCCTTTGACTCTTTTCAGCCATAACCCAGGCTCAGTGAGCAGCAGTATATGTATAATATAAAGAATAACCACAGAAAGAATTGCATAATTAGGAAAAAGCAATTCATAGCATACAAAGTCTATGTACAAGTACATTAGCAATAAACAAGAGTTATCAAAAAGTACAAATACCTTAGTAAAAAAAAAACATGAGTAATAAGCAGAAATTATGTACATATATGCAATAAAGAAATATCCTATAATATTTACAGCAACATGCATGGATTAAGGTATGCAGACATTAACTGATGCACTACTCGTAGCTTGAATTGTTTCCTGGTTTTTAACCATTGCCATGGTAGCAGGTGCACTGGGCTGCATTAAGAACATGGTCTTTGAGAGCATGTTTAAAGTCCTCAGGTGTAGCCTGGGTTTTTACTTGTGTGTGTCTGAAGCTAGTTCCAAGACCTAGTCTAGAGAATGGTCTTTCCTCGTTAGCAGCTCTGAAGCATGGATGTGTCAGGGAAAAGGTCTCATTTTGGGAGCTTCTAATGGTCTAATTTTTATAAGTGCTGCTTTCAGAGGGTAATATTAGCTCAAGTTTAAGGTTTTGAAAAGTAGAGTGTCAAGAAGAAAGATGGACCTGTTAGTGATAGCCACCTGTTGTCATTTGGCTCCTCAATGATCCCATGTAAAGCAATCCTAGTAACTATCTATGAGCCTATAAGAGAACTACAGAGTATACCACTGGCTAGAAAACAGTAACTCACCTTTGAATGCATTGAAATTACCTGAGAAGCTATGCTATGGAGGGCATGTCAACCATGAGATTCCATTCCTGAGAAAGTATTTCATATACATTTAAAGTAATGGGTTAGTAAACAACAAATTCTGTTAATTTGCATTCAATCATTGAAAATCTCAGACATAATTTTACTATTAATGTTATTATAGAAATGCTAGCATCTGATAATCAATGACATTTCACCAGCATGAAGATAAATTAAATTCATCATATCACTCTGCATATTTTGTGTCTCATTTGTTGGTCACACAAAATGGCTGCACAGACTTTGAAGGAAAGAATAATGACAATGAAAGGTGAAATTGTGGAAAAAAGTCATTTCAGATTCTTGTTCAGCTAGGGCTTTTCTCCTCAGATCTAAGCATGTTTTTTTTCCAGTGGAAATGCTTATGTCTGACTTGATCCTGCCAGTTACAGAATCAAAAATTCAGAGAAAATGGTGAGCTGAGTCACATGTTCACTAAACTTAAAAGGTCAAGAAGAAATGCTCCTAGAGATGAAGTCTCCTAATGGCTTACTCTGTGGTCATTGATCTTATTTCATTTGAGACAGTGCATAGTCAATAAAACAAGAACATCATTCACAGAGACTGAATCTTACTGTGAACCTGAACACAGATGGATGAGTTTTTGGGCAACATATAAATCTTCATGTGTTTGCATTAAGGGACATCTGATATACCATCGGAAATTGCAGATGAAAAACCTGTACCTGCACCATACCTGTAGCACATGAGTTAAACATCCTGAGCATCAAACCTGTTTGGAGTTCGCCAGCCCCCTCATATTGCCTATGACAGGTCACAGTCGCAATCACTCAGTAGCATCATGTAAAGTGCCATACTGTTTTTTAATTTAACACTGAGTCATTACTTACCAATCTGATAACACATTCCTACCTTTAAAACAAAAGAACTGTCTGACATTTTACAGACTATTATTACAGAAACTGCAATAATAACTGAAATGTCAACTTGTAAACTGTCACCCTTTTTAGCACTCCATACATGTTGGCACTAAACATAGCTTCTTCCTCTGCCTTGCTATGGTTCTCGCCTGCACCAGAGGTGAACAAAGACCATAAGGAATAATTAATTACCTGTATCTTTTGTGACAGAAAACAGACATCCTTAAGCCTGCTATGACAACACCTAAATATTCTTCTCATAAAAGGTTTCTACTTTTCATCCAAAAAACAGTATGTCCAATAATGGTGAAACCTCTTTCCTGGGAAAATCAAGGATGTTGTAGTCCATCCAGACCTTCTTAGTGAGAAAGTGAAAATGAAACCTTAAATTAGTGTTTTACTGCTAATCATCATCTTCTTTCAGCTATTCCCGTTAGGGATCGCCACAGCGGATCATCTGTTTCCATTTCTTCCTGTCCTCTGCATCTTGCTCTGTCACACCAACCACCTGCATGTCCTCTCTCACCACATCCATAAACCTTATCATAGGCCTTCCACTTTTCCTGTTACCTGGTAGCTTCATCCTTAGCATCTTTTTCGCAATATACTCAGCATCCCTCCTCAGCACATGTCCAAACCAATGTAATCTTGCCTCTCTGGCTTTGTCTCCAAACCTTCCAACTTGGGCTGACCCTCTATTATACTTATTCCTAATCCTGTCCACCCTCATCACACCCAGTGCAAATCTTAACATCTTTAACTCTGCCACATCCAGCTCAAACTCCTGCCTTTTTGTCAATGCCACTGTCTCCAACCCATATAACATAGCTGGTCTCACTACCCTCTTGTAGACCTTCCCTTTCACTCTTACTGGTACTCGTCTGTCACAAATCACTCCTGACACTCTTCTCCATCCACTCCATCCTGCCTGTACTCTTTTCTTCACCTCTCTTCCACACTCACCGTTACTCTGAATTACTGAACCCAAGTATTTAAACTCATCCATTTTCGCCACCTCTACTCCTTGCATCCTCACCATTCCTCTATCCTCCCTCTCATTCACACACATATATTCTGTCTTAGTCCAGCTGACCTTCATTCCTCTTCTCTCTGGAGCATATCTCCATCTCTCCAGGGTCTCCTCCACCTGTTCCCTACTCTCACTACAGATCACAATGTCATCTACAAACATCATAGTCCACGGGGACTCCTGTCTGATCTCGTCTGTCAACCTGTCCATCACCATTGCAAATAAGAAAGGGCTCAGAGCTGATCCTTGATGTAACCCCACCTCCACCTTAAACGCATCCATCACTCCCACCACAGACCTCACTGCTGTCACACTACCCTCGTACATATTCTGTATCACTCTTACATACTTCTCTGACACTCCTGACTTCCTCATACAATACCACAACTCCTCTCCAGGCACCATGTCATATGCTTTCTCTAAGTCTACAAAAACACAATGCAACTCCTTCCGACCTTCTCTGTACTTCTCCATCAACACTCTCAGAGCAAACATCGCATCTGTAGTGCTCTTTCCTGGCATGAAACCATACTGCTGATCACTAATCATCACGTCCCTTCTTAACCTAGCTTCCACGACTCTTTCCCATAACTTCATGCTGTGACTGATCAATTTAATCCCTCTGTAGTTACTACAGCTCTGCACATCACCCTTATTCTTAAAAATTGGTACCAAAACACTTTTTCTCCATTCCTTAGCCATCCTCTCACTTTCCCAGATTTCATTAAACAATCTGGTCAAAAACTCCACTGCCATTTCACCTAAACACCTCCATGCTTCCACAGGTATGTCTTCAAACTTTATCTTACTGACAAAACATTTCCGTACACTAAAAATAGAGTTTATACAGGCAGTTATTGGTTGCCAGAGGTTGGTATCTTAGGTATCCATTGATTAATTCTAGTTGGTATGGTCATGATTCACAGGTGTCTGTGAGACTTTCACATCACTGCTTTTTCTGTTGCGCTTGCAGTGCATCTGAAAGTGTCTCAGCTATGTAAAAATATACATTGCTTAGCTACTGCTGCTATTATGCTAAGAGTCTGGTTTACTTAAATCATTTAAGATCATTTAAGAACTTTTTACTATGTGCATTGATTGTAATATTTCCTTTAATCATTATCATAAAATGTGGTACAATTTATTTATCTGACAGTCTAATAAAATCTGGTGAGAGCTTTCACAGTTTAACAATACTACTCACTTTAGAGCATTAATAAGAGTTAAACAATTTAAATCACATTCATAACTGGTAGGGCCCGGGATCCTTCATCCATGGGTCTCAGGAAATGAATCATGCCACATATGAGTCAATCTAAATGTAATCTGAACAGATAATCAGCAGGTTTGCCACTTACTAAATTAAATAGTTTGCTATGAAGCTTGGGAGGACATCCAGTTGTAAAGTTATTAAACACTTAAAACTGAATTCCATATTACTGAATCCCATAGAGCTACCAAACAATCCAAAAGTAAAGAGGTACCTGCAGGTTTTGGCATTTGGCTAACACTTAAATTCTTCATGGTAACTTAACTACAAAGACTTGCATACTCATACAATTTTTGTGGAATATGTCCAGCTTTAGGCCACTAATGCCAAATTACAAGTAAAATGTTTTGCGTGTCACGTGACTTTGCTGTTTCCCAGAGCTTAGTGCATTCCTCTATAATTGTAATAGCTGCAGGAGGTAAATAGGACTAAACAAGGGTCAGAGTTTACAGAAAATCTGATATCACTGTGGGATACCAAATTCCACATGGCTCTAGTCCATCTCTGACATCAAGTGTGTTGATCACAAAAGTTACCAGATTGCAAGGCAGAATTTTTGTTGAGCTACTGCGCAATACCACAAGGATCTTGATTAGAAAAGATACCAGTTTGTAACAAGAATTATCACTGAGTTACTGGACCACCCCAACTACTGTGAAGGAAAATATGGTTTTGTATGAAAAAAAATGCACACTGAACACAGTTCAGCTCTGCATTTGGTTGCAAAGATTGTTAATGGCTGATTGCCTTTTTCAAAGCTAAATGCTAAATCTGATTGAGCAAGTAAGAAGGCTATTTGATCTCAAAATGTTTCCATACAAGAATGGTATTCTACAGGTCACTTTTAATGACAGCACAGTTATAGCTGTGAACTACATACATTGTGTTTGTGTATAAAACATCATGTAAAAAAATAAGCAAAATTTCATAGGATTTTTTTTTCATGGAGGGGGCCATTAGTAATATTACCCAGAAACTGAAGAATGCATATTGAGTTTGTTATCCCTCATAATAGAAGTATGATGTAGAACACCGCAGCTACTGGATAATGTACTTAGTAATTTATTTAATAACAATATTATAGCAGGTAATGTTATAACTCCACTGTGAATGTGCTTCTCCAAAAATGTTAAATTTGACACCTGCGATTCAGACTATAACTTATGTTTTTTGTATGCCTGACAGCAAACCAGGAAACAGCATTTGTGCATGCTATCAGCTCAGCAGGTGTGATGTACACGCTTACGAGGAACTGCAGCTTAGGGGATTTTGACAACTGTGGATGTGATGATTCACGAAATGGGCAGCTTGGTAAGATGTCTTAGCCAATAAAATTATATATTTTTAACAGTCAATGTAAGATGTACTGGAAACATCGTATATTGTGGAAATGACAGAAAATATTCCTTTAAAAAACTTAAAATCAAGCATGTTTCACTATGCCTAATGCACCACCCAATACAAGATGAATAATAACGTTATTGGCAACGTTCAGTATATGTGCATGTAATGCATGCAGGGGAGGCTGAGGAGTACTGTCTGGTTATGTGACTTTTTGGAAATCACATGATATGCAAATGGAGGCTGAAGGAAAAATTATTTATTTATTTATTTTACATTTTTTTTTACCGGGAGAGTTCATCTGAGTGTAAGTTCATTTTCAGCAGAAGCCCAGGGAGAAAAGCTCCACATGCTAAACAGACAAAATTATTACAAAGACAAGCTGGACAATTTGATTACAGACAAAAGTTATAACATGAGCAACAATTATGCAGTATATACAAATAGACATTGGCTACAGGATGAAACCTATTATCAAGGAAAAGTTTTAACCCTCTGCACTAAACTGCCAGTATAATATGACAGTTTACTCCAAAAACACAGGTGGGGAATAGGTGATTTCATTTGAAAATTACACTGTGTGATGCCTTCTACTAACCACTTTATTTATTACTGAATAGTTAGGCCACCCTCTTCAAGTCTTTAATAGGAGAGGCCCAGGCAAGTCTGAAATTGTTGTGTACTTAAAACATTAGCTATTCAGTACTCATTTTATGTGGGACCTTGCTGAATTCAAAAGGATAACAGTCAATGAATATGTATACTTGTTACAAACAAGTAGTAAAATGTGATATAGATCACATGCTTATTTGGTGTTCTGTGGAGCTTTTCTCCCCAGGCCTTCACTGAAAAAGGACCTGTGTCCAGCTGGAATTTCCTGGTAAATAAATAAATAGTGTTTTTTTGTATGGTGATGCCCAAAGTATTTGTCTAATAGCAAGGGAAGGCTCAAGGACATTTGTAATTTTTGGATTCATAGGTAGTTATTAGGCATGCAGTCCAGGAGACCCTTGAATAGCCTGGCTCAAATCCCCTATTATCCCAAAGCATTCTTTGGTTAACTGACTTGCTGAAGGCCACACGGCACTCAAATGAAGGTGGAAGGATTCAAATCTTATATTCTTGTCCCAGGAAACAGCTCATTAACAAGTAAAGGTTTAGTCCTCTGCTAACTGCCTGGGGGTTGAGCAATGCTCCATGTAACAAAATCAATAACGTGATCTAGTACTTAAGTAAGGTTGAAAACAGATGCTAGAAACAAATAGGAATGTTGCCATTTTTTTTTAACAAACTTCAGACAGTACAAAAGCAGTGCTTGTTCAGTCTGTGGGAAAATAGCTGTAGAGTACTGCTGTACCTGGTTTGTATAAAGATGTCATTCTGTTTTATGGGCAGAATATGACATTTTGCATAGTTACTACATTACTGGTGAGAACCCAGGATACTAGACTGTGGTCCTGCTATTTTACAGTAGCCATGCTGTAAAGTGTCATACAGCAATTTGAATGTGTGAGGCATGCAATTAAGGGAATGAAAACCAAAAATAAGTTAAAAAAGCAGAATCTAATAATGTTCGGTGAGCAAATAGATAATAGTTATTCAGAAGATCCAGTGCTTCGGTCCTATAGCTTTCATTTATAAACATTCAACAGAAACCTTGAAAATAAAGATGAAAGTGTAGTATAACAGTTATGTGTAGCAAACATGCATAAATGCATTTTGGAAATATGCCTTAAAAGCATGCACCCCACAACATCATGTTAAACTGGGAGTGTGATAACTATTGCTGTCACACTGTATGCAGTACTTCCCCCAAAAAAACAACACCCGCCTCCTTTCTGTAACATTACCAAAAATTGTTTGGGAGAAGATATGAGAAGTGCTAGTCCCTTTTAGAAAGAATAACAGAAAGAAGCATAACTACATATTATGGAAACAGAACTGTGATGGCACACACCTTCAGGGCAATGAATTTAATCATGTGCATATCCTGCTGCGATTTATATCTTTGGTCAACTCGGAAAATAAACATTTATTTTCACGACTCTCTAATTTATATAATGTTCACAGTCAATCATATTTTAACATGAATTCAGAAAGAGTTAAAACAGATCTTATGAAGTTTTTGTAGAGTCCAGCTATCCAGTTCTTTTGACTGTCTCATGGAAGAAACACTTGCAGCTGACAATTTTAGAATATTAGCAAGTGAATGCTAGCTGGCAAAGACCACTGCAGAGAAAAGCAATCATAAACAGCAAGCTACACTCCCATTACGGAACTGGAGAAATAGGGAGGGTGACAGCAGCTTCCTTAGCAAGAGAAGCAACCAGGAAAAAACTACTTAAACAATTAAGCAGTTGGGGAATAATACCTCCCAGTGTGAGATCTCCCTGAACTGTTACAAACTGGATTCAGTTAGGATTCCTAGGAATTTCAAGGCTATTTTAGTGTAATGACCATGCACACCTTGTCAATATCCACCCTTTGAGAGTACCTATCCAGTCTTCAAGGTTCAGTTTGCTTAACTTGCAGAGGAACTTTATTGCAGGTAAAGGGGAGGTGCTGGGTGATGGGGCAATCTCTCTCATGTTCTGTGTATCTGCTGACTGAGGTTTAGGTTTGTACTTCTAAGTGATCATTCAGCTGTTTGACTTACTGAGATACAGAAGATCAAGGACCACTAGATCTCTAATGTTGCAGTAAGTGAGGCACAGATCACCCCTCAAAAGTCTATAAGACACCAAGTACAGGGACTGGGCTTCCTGTCCCTACTATAATATCTGGATCTAGACGACATACCTTTTACTATTAGTTGTGTTAAGCCGAAGTATTTCCTGACTAGAGTTGCTATGTGATGATCAAAGAGAGAACCATCAACCCAAGTATCCATTCCCTGGCTATCTTTTCATTTTGTAAGAGAGTGTTAGCTATACTGTATGTTGTGGATAATGGCTGTTTTCCAAGTGAAACAGTACTACACTTTTTGGAGTTCAGCATAAGCTCATTATCCTTACACCAAGTAAGCTCCTTTTGAAAGTTAAAGCTATCTGGGGGGAGGGGATTGACAATTTCACCCAGTTTGTGGTCGTCTGTAACTATGGTTAACTACAGATCATGGTTGCCAGTTTTGAGGTAGAGAAGATGTTACAGGAGAGGACTAAGTACAGATCCCTGGAGGACTCCACTGGTTAACTCAGCACTATTTAAACAGGCAGCTACCACATGAAATTTGTGGATTCTGCCTTTCAATCAATTGGCTATCCATCTTACGACATAAGGATAAATGTTTAAGACTGACAGTGTCCTTACAATTCACGCATAAGGTACTGTATCCAGTACTGTGGCCAGATTGAGATATGCTGTATGAGCAATATGACGCTTTCAAAGTAAAAGAAAAGCTTTAGCAGGCATGATATCCCCTTGAGGAAGTCAAATTGTTGTGGTTCAAGCCTAATGAGCTTTTTGTTATCATAATAAGACTAGTTATGATATGCCATATAGTTTTACACATCCGACTCATAAGATATATATTTCCAAGGTCCATGGTCAGGCCATCCTTGTGGAAGGACATCAACACAGTAGTAAGAGGGGATTCAGGAACATAACTGTGACTAACCTTAGGTTAAAAATATTAAGGAGAGGTTTGGGAAGTGGTTTTGATCTTTGATAACACCTTAAGAACATGTTTCTTAGTGATGCTACAGTGTTTAAGGAATTCCGCAGTGAGTGCTATTTAAATAGACGTTTCAGAAATGAACTTTGCAGTTGAACTTATTTTCTAGTATATCTTTGATGTTACTGGGGTTAGACTGGGGGCCCCATTAAGGAAAAGTATGGAGTAGTGATGGGTGCTATTTCTTAGTTTTTTAACATAAAGAAGCAGGTGTGGTTATCCTTTACCTCAGAAGCTAATCTCAGTTCATGGGTTACTTTACTGGTCCTTATAGTGCTTTTCAGTTTCTTAGTGATATTTTTTATATTATCCACTTTCTGAGAAGTTCTAGCTTTAATATATAGTTTATTTATGTTGACTGAACACCAGGGTTGTTTGTTTTTAAAATTCACAATGTATTTGGCTCTAGTTGGGACTGCTAGATCTATGCATTTGTCTATGCAGGCATAAAACTCCTTAGTGAAGTTCGCAGGTGTGTCATCGTCAACAGTGATAATGTCATGGATAAGAGTAGAAATTTTATTATAGAGCTGTATAAGGTTCACCCTTCTGACGTCCCTAAACAGGAAGATATTGATTACAGGAGTATGCTGATTTTTAGAGTGAATGTCACATGTTTATGGTGCAACTTAACTGATAAACGAGAGAGAGATTGGGAAGTGGAACAGGAAGTGGAAATATTTATGAGGACCAGATCAATAATATTTTGATCTCTAGATGGCTTGCTAACTATCTGATCGAGAAAATTCCTGTTTATCAGATCCAAAAAAAAAATCTTTGTGTATACCCTACTTTAGAGGCATAGGTGTTCCATTCTATGGCAGGGTAACTGAAGTCACCTAGGATTATAGACTTGTTTATAGAAATGTATTTTAAAACTTCTACGAATCTAACATAACCATCTTGGGATATAGAGGGGGGTTCTACAGCATGCTACAAGTCAAAAGCTTTTCTTGTCCATAGTAAACTGAAGTACTAGGATCTCAATTTGTGAATCCCTGGTTACCAGTCTGGATAAGATGTGGTCTCTGACAAATACAGAGATATCATTGCAGTTTCTATCAGGCCTGATGGCATGGTGGTCACAAAACCCAGGTATGGAGGGAGTGTTTTCTTTACATTTAAACCAAGTCTCTGTAACTACACAAACATGGACATGTTTCAGATGCAGGAGCACCTCGAGATTGGGAAATTTGGTACCGAGTCTCCTCATGATAAGAAAATCCTGGGAAATGTGGTACTGAGTCTCCTCATGATAAGAGAATCGACCTTAATATGGTCCAATAGAGGGGTTGATGAGTTTGCCAAATTGGGATTCCATTAGATGTAGTCTAACTAAAAAAAGACACTTTGGAGACCATGAGCATTTTTGCCAATATGTGGAAGTTCTTGAATGAGAGCTGTAGGCTATCCTTTGCAAAACAAGTAGACTATCAATCAGTTCATCCCAGGATAATATTTACTAGATCCCTCTGGAATGATACACGCAGGGGCGGCTCGTGGCATAGGGCTGCCGGACTGCAGCCCCCTCAAAAAGAAAAAAGGGAAAGAAAAAGAAATGAAAAAATAAAAAAAATATTTTTTAAAATTCGCGGACTTCAAGGCGCATAGACCGAGGCTTATCGGTCTATGCATGCTCAGGGTAGCCCGCCGTCCCCATAGGGGGACACAAGGAGCGTCTGTGCACTTTTACAGTGCACAGACCCGCCAGGATTATGGGACGCATCCCGGCTGCAAGAGGAGCAGCAGGGACTCGGGGCAGTGCCTCAGGGATCTCGCCGAAGGAGCATGTGGATCTCGCGGGTCTTCAGTATTGAAGGATGTATGGATTGTATGGACGTTAACTCTGGATGTATTCATTCAGGTAAGGTGCCTTTCAATTTACAATGTTTATTTTTCTTTGTGTATGGTGCTTGTGCTTTACTGGAGTTTGTGTATGGTGCTTGTGCTTTACTGGAGTTTGTGTATGGTGCTTGTGCTTTACTGGAGAGTGTGTGTGTGTGTGTGTGTGTGTGTGTGTGTGAAAATGCCCCAGGTGCTTATGGTGGTGTGGTAGGGAATGCCTCAGGCTTGAACCCTGTACCCTGTATGCAGGTGTTAAAGACTTGAGTTCCCTACCCACCACCATTTGTAAAAAAATTTCAGATTTTTACCTCATATTTGATCTGATCTGTTCCTCATAATATCTGTGGTTTGTAAATGCTGTAATGCTTGATATTTGATGGTGTAGTAGTAGCATTGTTGCCTCACAGCTGCAGGTTCTTGGGTTTGATTCTTGGCTGGGGTTCCTTCTTTGTGGGGTCTGTATCTTCTCCCTGTGTTTGTGTGGGTTTGCTTTTGTGCCCTCCCATGTTACAAAGACATGTCTGCATTATTTCTTCCTGGGCCTCCGCTGAAAATTTGTTTATTTGTTCCAAGTCAGACTGTCCTGATTAAAAATGTTAAATAAAATTGATAGGCATTTGAATTTCAGACTTAAGGGTTTCTGAATGTTTAATTCCCTCGTATTTGATGGTGCAGTGGTAGTATTGTTGCCTCACAGCTATAGGTTTTCTGGTTTGATTCTTGGTTGGGGTGGCTTCTGTGTGGAGTCTGCATCTCCTGCTTGTGTTTGTGTGGATTTGCTCTGGTGCCCTGCCATTTTACAAAGATGTGTCTGCAGTTTTAATCCCTGCCTCTGCTGAAAATTGTTTTGTTCTGTCCAGTAAATTTGACAGGCATTTGAATTTCAGACTTCAGGTTTCTGAATGTTTAATTCCTTGCAGATTTGATGGTGCAGTGGTAGTATTGTTGCCTCACAGCTATAGGTTTTCTGGTTTGATTCTTGGTTGGGGTGGCTTCTGTGTGAGTCTGCATCTCCTGCCTGTGTTTGTGTGGATTTGCTCTGGTGCCCTGCCATTTTACAAAGATGTGTCTGCAGTTTTAATCCCTCGTCTCTGCTGAAAATTGTTTTGTTCTGTCCGCAGTAAATTTGACAGGCATTTGAATTTCAGACTTCAGGTTTCTGAATGTTTAATTCCTTGCAGATTTGATGGTGCAGTGGTAGTATTGTTGCCTCACAGCTATAGGTTTTCTGGTTTGATTCTTGGTTGGGGTGGCTTCTGTGTGGAGTCTGCATCTCCTGCCTGTGTTTGTGTGGATTTGCTCTGGTGCCCTGCCATTTTACAAAGATGTGTCTGCAGTTTTAATCCCTGCCTCTGCTGAAAATTGTTTTTGTTCTGTCCGCAGTAAATTTGACAGGCATTTGAATTTCAGACTTCAGGTTTCTGAATGTTTAATTCCTTGCAGATTTGATGGTGCAGTGGTAGTATTGTTGCCTCACAGCTATAGGTTTTCTGGTTTGATTCTTGGTTGGGGTGGCTTCTGTGTGGAGTCTGCATCTCCTCCATGTGTTTGTGTGGATTTGCTCTGGTGCCCTGCCATTTTACAAAGACGTGTCTGCAGTTTTAATCCCTGCTGAAAATTGGTTTTGTTCTGTCCGCAGTAAAATTGACAGGCATTTGAATTTCAGACTTCAGGTTTCTGAATGTTTAATTCCTTGCATAATTGATGGTGCGGTGGTAGTATTGTTGCCTCACAGCTATAGGTTTTCTGGTTTGATTCTTGGTTGGGGTGGCTTCTGTTTGGAGTCTGCATCTCCTGCCTGTGTTTGTGTGGATTTGCTCTGGTGCCCTGCCATTTTACAAAGATGTGTCTGCAGTTTTAATCCCTGCGTCTCTGCTGAAAATTGTTTTTGTTCTGTCCGCAGTAAAATTGACAGGCATTTGAATTTCAGACTTCAGGTTTCTGAATGTTTAATTCCTTGTATAATTGATGGTGCAGTGATAGTATTGTTACCTCACAACTATAGGTTTTCTGGTTTGATTCTTGGTTGGGGTGGCTTCTGTCTGCATCTCCTCCTTTGTGTGGATTTGCTCTGGTGCCCTGCCATTTTGCAAAGACGTGTCTGCAGTATTAATCCCTGCATCTCTGCTGAAAATTGTTTTGTTCTGTCCGCAGTAAAATTGACAGGCATTTGAATTTCAGACTTCAGGTTTCTGAATGTTTGATTCCTTGCAGATTTGATGGTGCAGTGGTAGTATTGTTGCCTCACAGCTATAGGTTTTCTGGTTTGATTCTTGGTTGGGGTGGCTTCTGTGTGAGGTCTGCATCTCCTCCATGTGTTTGTGTGGATTTGCTCTGGTGCCCTGCCATTTTACAAAGACGTGTCTGCAGTTTTAATCCCTGCTGAAAATTGGTTTTGTTCTGTCCGCAGTAAAATTGACAGGCATTTGAATTTCAGACTTCAGGTTTCTGAATGTTTAATTCCTTGCATAATTGATGGTGCGGTGGTAGTATTGTTGCCTCACAGCTATAGGTTTTCTGGTTTGATTCTTGGTTGGGGTGGCTTCTGTTTGGAGTCTGCATCTCCTGCCTGTGTTTGTGTGGTTTGCTCTGATGCCCTGCCATTTTACAAAGACGTGTCTGCAGTATTAATCCCCGCCTCTGCTGAAAATTGTTTTTGTTCTGTCCAGTAGAATTGACCGCATTTGAATTTCAAACTTCATGTTCTTCAGAATACATAGTAGCACAACCTTTTTTCTAGCAATTTTCTAAGTTTATAAGATGAATATTTTAAATTTGTCCCTATTTTTGGGACTGTATTCCCCATTATTGGCTTCCAGGTTTTTGTGCTAAGGTTGACAGCTATGGCAAGAACTGAATTCACTGAATATGGACTGTAGAATTGTGCATATTTACTGATAAAGGTGCACTGTAGAATTGTGCATATTTACTGATAATGGTGGACTGTAGAATTGTGCATATTTACTAATAATGGTGGACTGTGGAATTGTGCATATTTACTAATAATGGTGGACTGTAGAATTGTGTATATTTACTAATAATGGTGGACTGTGGAAGTCTGAGTAGACTTTTTATGATAAATGTTCTCAACTGGGCAGTTTTGCCATTATGGGTGCATATGTTTTGTTTCATTGCTTACTGGAAAAATGTTCAAAACAAATTTAAAACACCCTCTAACAAGTGTACTGTATTGTACAAGGAATATAATTTTAGTACAATGAGGAAGGTGTATCAAAGAGCACATGTATGTTTCATATGCAAGGGGCCTATGATTCAAAACAGCCCAAAATTAATCTTTATCTGCCACTGGCAAAATGTATTTTCTTTGAATGTGGGTTTCAATGAATGTGAGTTTCAAGGGCAGAGAAGTTTTAATGCTAAGTTTTCATTGTGAGACTGCATTGCTTTGTTTAACAGATTACTTAATGTTTGTGCTGTAAAATACAAAATAAAACTTTCAAATGAAGTCCAATCATTGAAGTAAAGCAGTATGCACATTAGTGTTTATGGTAAATGGAGGGAAATAGCCAAGTAATGGTTAATTGGAATGGCTGCAGAGGCTCCAGTTCAACCATTATTTTGTCAGGGGGGGAAGGGCAGCAAACTCAGACAGGCCCAGCTGAACTATACCTCCCAACTGTCCAGATTTTCAAAGAATGAATAGATTTTTGCTTCTTATTTTTGGTTTGTTGTTCATAAAATTTGTAGTTTTAATTCCTAAATGATTTGCCAGAAGTCACTAAATAATAAGTTTCAGACTTCATAACCTTCATAAAATGCATGTTAAAGTAAGAGCCGTTCTATCAACTGTCTCAATTTATACAAGAGCAATTTTAGTACTGTTTATATGTGCCCCCAATATATTTGGCCTTGTTCAGATTTACTGCATTAACAGGTTGAGAGGTACATGCAAATAAATTGCTTTATAGAATTAGGCATAGCCAACCTCTCAACTGTCCCCAATTTTGGCTCAAAATGTTGCTCTTCCCCTAATAATCCCTCCATAAAATAGCAATTTTGGAAGAAAACATGGAGGGTTTACAATTAAGAAATAACTGTAATAATCAAAGTTATAGATTACTTGAAATGCATGTAGATTCTTTTATTTTGTCAGCTGCTCAAGGTAGCAGTACTAATATTAAAGTGTCCCTTCTTTGACAGGTAGAAGCTGTATTGTGTGTCTATTTTATATTTTTGCATCACATTTTTGGTCCATTTTTCATAAAATTGTGTTTTTTGGCAAATTAGTGACAAATCACTAAAGACTGAAGTTAGAAAATGACAGACATTTGAGTTTCAGATTTTATACCCTTCAGAAAATTCATACTAATGCAAGACCTATTCTATTATCTTTCTAAGTTTATTAGAGCAATATTTAAAATTGTCCTTCTTGTTGTGCCTTTGTCCCACTTCTGTGTATGGCTTTGTCCAGATTTCTTGCTCTTGAAGTTGAGAGGTATGACAAATGTGTCAGGGCCATCACAGTCAGCCAGAGAGATTTCAAATTGTGACATGCTTGTTGCACCCCACTCCCCATGTAGTGACTCTGGATGTGTCCAAGCAAGGCAAGGAGTAGTTGTATCTACCTTGGATGGGGAGGACACACTGCATAAGTACTACAGTGGCTTTTCATCTGTCCTTGATTTTGCAGAATGGTCTGGTTTCTGTCATATTTTTGTACTGTTGATTTATGCTTATTACTCAAAGTGCCTGTTGCTCTGTGTTTAAGTAGCAATGCTTTAATGACCATAAGGTAAGCTTGTCTGACATCGTAAGATGCAAGTAAGCTTTAATAAGCATACTGTTAAAGAATTGCCAACATTGAAAGCCTTTCTGTTGTTGCCATGCAGAGAATACTTGACTAGATAATGTATAAGCCTTGGGTATTAAAGGACAGGATTCCATTATTTTAAAAAGCTCATTACACTTGGAGACTTCCAGTCATCTCTACAGGCTTTACCCGTAAACTAAACAGAATGCCAATCATGTGTGGTCCATAACCTGTACAGTAATCCTTTAAGCAATGTATCTTGAGCTTGTTTCTTGTTTGCTTTTCATTTTTACTTTTATCATGTTTTCCCCATGAAACGTTGTCAGGCAGCAGGTCTTTTGGATAAGAAACATTTTTACAAGTGGGGGCATCACATAGATTTCTACTTTCAGCATGTTGCTTGGTACTTTAATAAAGCTGAATATATTATAATTAGAACTGCAGTGCAAGGAGAAGTAGTTTGAGTTGAGTGCTTCTGGTTTTTCTTATACTTGATTTTGACTGGCATTCCAGTAATGTATTTAAAAAGTAATTTATTTTTTCATGCCTCACAACCTTTTGTTTCCATCTAGATATTAAGTAAGCTGTCATGCAGCCAATGCATTGAAATATTTTTATTCTTCTACACTTATTTTTGTCTTGATTGGACTTTCATAATGATGGTTTGCCACCCAGGGCAGCGTATTTAATTAAAGTTAGTTTTTTTGTGGTTTTGTGCATAGCTCCTCCCCTTTATGGTTGACCACACCCCTTCCCTTTGACCCCGCCCATTCAGCATCTCCTGCAGCCCCCCTGTGATTTGAAGTCACCAGCCGCCACTGCTAAGCCAACTGTTAAAGTCAATTATCTTCTCTAACTAGACATAATTTTTGGTGATGGAAAGATTCTTCTCAGGACCAGTGCTTTGCCTGCCTATGTCACATGCATAACAGTCTGGGGTTTTGCATTCCAGGTCATTTACTCCCAAATGGATCACTACCATGTCATAGTCATACTTTTCCTGGGAAAGGGCCCTGAGGGTCCTTATAGTGACTGTAATACTGGCACTTAAAAGGAATCTGACAGTAACCCTGTCCTTGTTCATTTTGGTGAATGGGGAAACTGTATGCCTAACAACTGAGTCACAAATCACTAATATATTTTTATCAGAAGATAGTTTAAGATTGATTGATTGATCAAATCCATCCATCCTTTGTTGACTGGTTCATTCCACTATGCTAGTGGCCTCTTTCCAGGGGAGACCCAAGGTAGTATTTATACTACTGGGGAAAATTTAGCCAGGACATTGGGAAACTTCCCTTACTCTTTTCAATAAGTGCTGTGGGATCTTTTACTACCACCAACTTAGGCAGATAGGACATCGGTTTAACATTTCATCCAAAGGACAGTATAATTCTTGGGTAAAGCACTCCCTCATTTTGCACTCCAGTGTCAGCAATCAAGCTTCTTGGTGTGGGATTAAATTCCACAGCTTCTGCACCAAAGGCAAGTGTGCTACCTGTTGCATCACATACACCACTAAAAGAATTATTTGACTTAGGGCAAATGTCCCTTTGTGAAAAACACTGTACCCATGAACTACCACATAGGCAGTAGCCTACTAAACACTGAAAGTGTGATAAGAGACATTGAGACACAGGTGGACAGTAGTCTCTCCTTTGATAATCACATCACCACAGTAGTCAGGAAATCCTTCTAAGGTGGCATACCTCATCACAAAGGAGTTCAGCTCCAGGAAAAAAGAGGTCATTGTTCCTCTCTACTCATCCCTCATCAGACCCATTATAGAGTACAATGCCCCATTTGGCATGTACCTCGCAAGACATGTACAACAACTAGAAAGGCCACAGAAATACCTCACTAAGAAGATTAATGGCCTCAAACAGATGCAATACGCAGACCGTCTCAAAAAACTCCAGCTCTACTCCGTCGCTTATGGCCTACTCAGAGGCGACCTCTGCCTAACATACAAAGCCATGTCAAACCCAGATCTGTTGGACATGCTACACTTAAAGAAACCCCAATCCCTCCAAGCCACATGCTCCAGGGACCTAAACCTTGCCACCACAATAAACAGAACATGTTGGAGGGATAGATTCCTGTCCCAGAGACTTCCCATGATCTGGAACAGACTACCCATTCATGTCAAGCAAAGCTCCTCATTAGCCCTCTTTAAGAAAAATCTCGACAACTGGATGGGAAATAGGAAATTCACCCCGGGGATCACTTCTGTGGCTCTGCTAGACAGGGGTGCAGGAAAATAACTTTCTTGGGTGGTGAAAGCCAGGGAACTTTTTTGGCTAGGCTTATATAGGCCCCAGGGCCGATAGCCTAGTACCTACCTATGAAGCTATGTGTGTATGGCATAAGTGATATGAAGGACTTCCACCAATGCCTGTTCATACAAATTCTAGAAGGCTTTCCAAAGGATTTCTTTATGGTATTAGGGTATGACATTTTTGGGGTATTCTATATGAGAATATGGTAGTGACTGAAGTGAGGGTGTAAATATAGGATACTCATTGCCTCCATATTAGATAAGTATTTGCACCTCAAAAAAAATGAGTTTTCTGTGTTAAGTTAGAATTCACTATTAGTGAGCACGAGGCTGTTACTACACTGTCCAAGGATGCCAAGTCCTAGGAGGCTGAGAACAGAACAGGGAATGTTTTCTTACCCTCCACATTATCCAGTACTTTGAGCATTAGCTGACAAAGTGCACAGGTAGTGAAGCAAGGGCTGAGATAATACTAGCAGTATAGTATCAGTGCTGCCAACAGAGCAGCACTCAGTGTACTGATGTTCCTAGTGCAGCTGGAAGCAAATCAAGCAGCCAAGAGAAGACAAAGCATAAGCTAATGCTGCCTTTGGCATAAACAAGATAAGTATTAATTGTGGATGCACTTTATGGTTTAAGAGTACTGCCTGAAAGGAAAAAATGAAAACTTGCTCACTATTCAGTTCCAATTACAGTGACTATGTGCAGAGCAAAGCTCATCACATGGCCATGCAATGAATAATAAAACAAAACAAAAGAAAAAAAAGAACCAACCAGAAAACAACTCTGAGAAAGCCAATGGTGCACAGACATATGGAATATTATAGCAATCAGCTATCATTCTTAATACCTACCACACTTTCCAAGATGGCCTCCAACAACTGGCTAAACAAGCTTTTATTAAAAATGCAGTTGTAGTTTAAATAGTCCAAAAATAGGTTATTCATTTTTTTTTCCACAAATAGAAGCTCTGATACAGTACTGTGACAGTGTGTATGCTATGACTTTACATATTTTTTTTTTAGTTTCCACATTATGGTAGAAAACATAATAATTTTAACTCTGAAGGCTTGGATACATATATGCTCTCCAGGAGATCCTGTATTTCAGTGAAGCACTGGGGGTAGTTATTCTTATTCAGATGCAGTTCTAGAACATAAATGTACAACATTCATTTTATCTCACACGTTGTTTCATTAACATACTATAAACATTATCACATTCAGATGGAAACCCAGGCTTCATTTTCAGATCCAATTCTCCAAACTGGACACAAGGAAAGCAAATTAATTCTGATTAAGCTCCTTCCCAATCCACTTCCACAAGACTTAAACTTCCCTGCCTGAAGAATGAAGAGCTGTTAGTCATCAGAATGAGAATGAAAGGTGCTATTGATGCTCCACAGACACCAAGACAATGTTCACTCTCTGAAACTGACAGTAAACATGCACCTCCTTCTGTTCCCCCAGAGCAACTGAGCACTTCCTTTCTCTGTCCGACCATTCCCACTGCATTATTCCTTCTCCTTCCATTCCTATCACTCCCACTAATAGGAATCTTGTATCACTTTCCATCCTCTTCAACCGTATCCATGCTTACACTATCTGTAAAACACTAAGAAGGAATCATACTCAGAAGGCAAACTGTGGTGCAGCGGGAGTGTTCCTTTGAGTGTGACACCAGGGACCATGCTCCAGATAGGGATCTCACACTTGTAGAGCCATATAAAGAGATGAGTGAATAGTAAATGCATTAATTGTGCCACTCTGCCATAATGTAATGCACCAGTAAACAGATAAGTCAGCTTAATGGGGGTGAGAGGTATCTTAATGCCCTTCAAATTTAACAGCAGGCAGAAGGGGAAAGCTAGGACATAAAAAACTCCCCATCTCACACTATGATGCAAACAGGACCTGCCACTAAGCTCTGGTCATACTAGGTACAAATATTCAATATGGGCTTTTTATAGGTTCATAGGTAGGTACTAGGCTATCGGCCCTAGGGCCCATACAAGCCTAGCCAAAAAATGTACCCTGGCTTTCGCCACCCAAGAAAATTATTTTCCTGTGCCCCTGTCGAGCAGAGCCACAGAAGTGATCCCCGGGGTGAATTTCCCATTTCCTATCCAATCATCAAGATTTTTCTTGAAGAGTGCTAATGAGGAGCTCTGTTTGACATAGATAGGTAGTCTGTTCCAGAGTATGGGACGTCTCTGGGACAGGAATCTATCCCTCCAGCATGTTCTGTTTATTGTGGTGACAAGGTTTAGGTCCCTAGAGCGTGTAGCTTGGAGAGATTGGGATTTCTTTAAGTGGAGCATGGCCAACAGCTCTGGGTTTGACATAGCTTTGTATGTTAGGCAGAGATCGCCCCTGAGTAGGCGATATGCAATGGAGTAAAGCTGTAGTTTTTTGAGACGGTCTGCATAGGGCATCTGTTTGAGGCCAGTAATCCTCTTTGTGAGGTATTTCTGTGGTCTTTCCAGTTGTTTTAGATGTCCTGTGAGGTACATACCAAAAGGGGAGTTGTACTCTATAATGGGTCTAATGAGTGATGAGTAGGGGGGAACAATGACCTCTTTTTTTCTGGATGAGAATCCTTTTGTGATGAGATGAGCCATGTAGAAGGATTTCCTGACCACTGTGGTGATGTGATTATCAAAGGAGAGCTACTGTCCACCTGTGTCCCAAGGTCTCATCACATCTTCAGCATTAAGTAGACTACCAGCTATGTGGTAGTTCATGGGTACAGAGTTTTTACCAAAGGGGATGACAATACACTTTTTGGCATTAAGCTTCAGGCCATGGCTTTGACACCAGGTATCTGTCTCAGTGAGGCCCTTTTGTAGTTTGTCCACATCGTTAGGAGTTTCGATTATGGCTCCTAGTTTGCAGTCATCTGCAAACTTTGTTAATAAAGACCTTCTGTGTTGGCCTGCACTTCAGAGAAGTAGATACCAAACAGGAGAGGACCCAGGACTAAACCCTGTGGTACTCCACTTGTCACTGGTCTGATGTCGGATTTGGAATCCACTACTTTCACAGCGTGGGTTCTGTCCATGAGCCAGTTGGCAGCCCATCTTGTGACATAGGGATTTATACCTAGTTTAGTGAGCTTATCTATAATTCCAGAGTAGGGGATGGTGGCAAAAGCCTTGGCGAGATCTAGATAAGCTGTGTGAACCATTTTACCCTCATCTATGGCTTTGGAGACTGCTTCAAAGAAGTCAATCAGGTTTAGGAGACATGATCTGCCTTTTACAAATCCAAACTGGGTAGGGTCCAGAGTTTGGAGATTACCAATGTCTTTGTTTATGAGTTCCACAATGATACGTTCCATGGCCTTGCAGACCAGGCTCGTCAGGCTAATGGGGCGGTAGTTCCCGGGGTCCATCATGGTTCCCCCTTTGTGGAGTGGGATAACCATCATGGTGCGTCATTCAGTGGGTACAAGGCCTGAGGTGAGGCTATGATTGAACATGGTACTTAGGTAGGGTGCCAGTTCAGTCTGTAGTTCGTTTAGAATGCAGCCTGGGATATTGTCAGGTCCCATGGATGCTGTGTTCTTGGCTTTGGAGAGTGTGTTTTTTACCTGTGCAGCCATGATTATAGGAACTTTGCATTCTTCCAGTATAGAGATGGGCCCTCTAGGGGGTGAGAGGGGGTAAAGTTAGCACTGTACCTATCTGCTAGGATGTTGGCAATATCAGTTGGTTCTGTATATTTAGTGCCATTGTGCTGTAACTCAGAGCAGATCTGAGTGTTCCCATTTAGATTCTTGACATAGCTATAGAATGCTTTGTGGTTGTCTTTAGAGTGAGTGGCAATTTTGTTTTGGTAACTAGCTTTGGAGGATTTTATGAGGGATCTCATCTTCTTACTGAGGTTGACCAGGGAGTTACTCCAGTCATGGGGTTTTACTCTTTTTTGCAAACAGTTTCTTTCTTCTGTTGTAGAGTTTGCTTATGGCAGAGTACCACCAAATTGGCTTCCTTTTTTGGAGGATAACATCTTGGTTCTATTAGGGATAGCATGATCCATGCAGTCGTGTAAGTGCTTATAAAGTGCATTTGTGTAGGATTTGGCAGTCATACCTCTATTGTTCACCTGCATGGGTGTCATGAAGTTTGCCACTTCTGTCTTAAGAAGTGTGAAGTTGGCTTTGGAGAAGTTTTTTACGATGGTTTCCCTAATTGGGGGTGGGGGTGGGATGTGGATGTCTAGGCTGATTAGCTTGTGGTTGGATCTGACCAACGAGGAATTGACCTCTGGTGTGGAACACCGGTTTCCCATGTTGGTAATGACCAGGTCTAGGATATTGCTGCCCCTGGTGGGGGTGTGAATAAGTTGATCCAAGGCGTTGGAATTTATGAAGTCTAGAAAACGTTGAGCAAAAGAGTTGGTACATGAGTAGTTTTCCCAGTTAATGGTGGGGTAGTTGAAATCGCCCATTATTAGGGTGTTGGGTTGTACCCTAATACTTTCCAGTGTATCAAGAAATGAGGAGTGTGAATCCTGGGGCACGGTGGGGGGTCTGTAGCAAGCTACAATTTGGATTGCAGTCTTGGCCAGAGTTAGTTGCACTTGGATAATCTCAGATGCATTATGCTGTGCAACTAGCCTGGAGGTGTGGATATCCTTAATGAATATGGACACGCCTCCACCTTTAGTGCTTCTTTCTGGGTTAGGTGGCCGAAAGGTGTGGTATGAATTGAAGCCTGGTAATGCAGTGATGCTCTCTGGAGCTTTAAACCAGGTCTCTGTCACTGCACAGATGTCAATGTTCTCCATTTTAAGGAGTGCTTCGAGTGAGTACATTTTGAGGTTTAGACTTCTAGCATTCAGTAGCATTACCCTCAGATTTTGCTTGCTTGCACCTGTTATGGTGGTGCATTTGTCATTTGAAACTTGCCTAAAAAAGGCACCATAGGGGTGGCAAGAGTCTTAGCCAGTATCCGGAATCCTAAGGGCGACAGGTGCAGGCCATCTCTGGCAAAGCATCGTGGACTGTTGATCATGTCGTCCCAGGCAGACAAATACTGGATCCCCTTAGAATGACACCAGAAGCTTAGCCAATTGTTGAAGTCAATCATTTTGTCCTTTTTGTATAACTATTGTACTATACTAGGCTATGCTATATTACTAACTGTTGTATAAATAGTTATTTGTTTTATTATGCTAATGTGCTTGTCACTGTATGTAAGATTTCAATAAAAATATTAAAAAAATAGTATAAGTAACTGGTAGGTATCTTTATACAAGGCCAGCAAGTGAAAGAAAAATAGTAAGAAGCCTTTTTCACTGCCAAATGTTGGACTGCACAAGAGTTGCACTGCATCAGTAGTGATTACAAATGTAACGCTAGTAAAATTAGACAGCATGGAGTAACTTGCAAGTGGAAATTAAGGTAATAATCCTCTAGTGTCCTGAAAATGTTAAGTTGCAAAAACCCTGAGAGTGGTGAGCTTTACACCTCTTGTATATTGATTCATTCTTTTCATATTTCCACCAGTGTTTTGTGCTGGTTGTGCTGATGGGTGAAGCTAAGCAATAAACAGTACATTGTGTAGCACATGAAAACTTCATTGCTACTCTTTTAATATGACATTACTACTAACACTAGTAAATATTTTTACAGTTTGATACAAATGAGAAAAGGTGTCACTTTGCATGGTAATTGTTTTTCTCTACAAACAGTGCCTTGCTGTTTCAATTTGCTGTCTCAGGTACTAGGAGGTGACCTGAGTTCCAGAATGGGCTGCTTTAGCAAACCGTATCTGATAACTAATACTGTTACAAAGAAAAATAAACCAGAACTGGAAGTCAAGAGATGGCAACCCTTTAGTAAGGAGAGCATTTGGTCTCATTATAAAAAGGTTAAGGTCAGGCTGAAATTTAGATAAACCTACTAATTTTACATATATGCAGAAATAAACAATAAGCTATAGCAGTAAAAAATAATTATAATCATCATGAATTTGTACTATTTTACATGGTTGGTAATTATTATTTTTGAGGAATTTTTGGTTGTAAATGTAACAGTAGAACAACAAAGCTTTAACCAGTATTGCTTTATCTCATCTCCAATGAAGCCCATCATTCTACATTAAGAAATTCTTGTGAAACTTCTGGTAAGTTTCTTTTTGTCTTCACCCATATTAGCTTTGTAAGAGCTTGTTGAATGATCCGTGATAATATATGGAGAAAAAAAAAGCTACACATGCCATTTTACAAATTAATTGACATTTGGGAATATAAAGCTCTGTAAAAGGTTATGCATATTGTCGTGGCATTATTGGGATGCCAATAATGGGAAACTATTTGAAATGTCAAGACCCACGAAAATGAGTCACAAAACACAGAGACTGAATGGCCAAAAGATCGGGCTTGTATATACTAAATCCAATATGCCATTTCTCTAAATATTCCCTTTTCTTTGAGGTATAGTGATCTCGGAGTTTGTAGATATAAGTTAGTTGGGGGGGGTGCAAGGGACCCCCCCACACACACACACAAAAAGAAGTTTTAAGGAAAAGAGCAATTTTCGAGATCTGATCTTCTCCGGGTCTTCAGTCTTTTTTTTTTCTTTCGGCTTTTTGGCACTCTGTATTTTAAGTGCTGACATTTCAGTAGGGAGTCTTCAATATTTTACTTATTGCGATGTTCATATCTGATATCCAAGAGGTAGCTTCTTTCATCCATAAAATGATGGCATTATGTCAGCCACATCAATGTATGAAGAAGAACAGGCAGAAGAAATCTATTCATGAATGGTATCACCTGATAACTTTTCAAGGAGGCCTTGGCAAGCATAAGGCATCTTTATGAATAGTTTAGCAAGTGGGCCAGTGACAACTATAAACTAATTCAACTTCAATATATGTTTTTGTCTTGATGTGCCTAATACTGTCTTTAATTTTGAGCACATCATATAAGTAAGCCTCAACGCACCTATTTTTCTGAAGCTCAGGTTAAGAAAATGAAAGTCTGAGGTTATGTGATCTTGTAATATAGTTCAAGAAATGTTTTGCCCTGTACTAGCTCATTAGTATGATATATAGGTTATATAACTTTAAAGGCTACTAAGTAAAATACAGAAAGTTGGATGCCATGTCGTATACATTTCTTCAATAGACAGTTGACTGATTAAACACCTCATGGAAGCCAGACCACATCCTCAGTTTCTTTACACTGTTCACTCAACATCCTGCCAAACGCAGATACTAGATGGTATCACAGTGGATAAGTTCATCAGAAGAGGTTAAAAATGCCTTTGTCTTTATTAGTGTAGATGTTTGGAAATACAGAAGTATAAATGGCAATCAAAAATACCACAATTCAACTAACTACAGGAATTATCTTGCTTCAAGAGAAGTTAACGTAAAACTGGAAAATTTTATCCATGAATTCAGTTTATTACTCACTGTGGATTACTGATAAACCTGGAAAGGTACAATGTGTTACATTTTAGCATGTCTTTGAGAAGGAAAAGTATCCATGCACTACATTTCTGCATTTTGCTTGATAAGAAATCCTAAAGCAATTTGATTATTTTACTTTTTCTTAATGAGACAATGATGACATAACACCAGTAAGAAAGATGTTCAGAAATTATATGTGACCCAGGAAGATGCTGACAAAATACAGTAAAAACTGAAGGCTTTGGATTCAAGAATTATGTTCATTCCTCAGTGTGAGTGGAATAGCCAAGGAACCTGGGAAGGCCTGCATGTCACAGTAAAGAAAAGACAGTGTATGCTGCATTAATGAACATCAAGCCTTAAATGTATTTAACTATTATACTTTTTTGAAGAAAAAAAAAAGTAAGAAAAGAGACATTCAAGATCTACTGTAAACCCAGAAAAAAATATTAACATTTATTTGTTACCAGTTCTCTACAAGAGTGCAAGGTCCCACACAGATTATATAAATTTGTATTACTGAGATGATAAAGAGCACCAAGAACTGTAAATATGGTGAGCTGCACAGTTTAACAAGAAATAGTTTATAGCATGAAAAATTATGGAAAAAGAGGTAGGAGTTCAGACAAAAATGAAAAACAGAGAGAAAATATGCCCCAAAATAATAGCTTTGAAAGAGAGATGCACATGACAAAGTATTATAACATTAATGAAAACCAAAGGACTGTGAATTTGAAATTCTAGCCTCATTTACTTGTGTGGCTGAACACAAGAAACAAAGAACTATCCTGCTTTTTAACAAGTCTTGCAAAATATGTGCTAGAAAATTACATTTTCCAAAATATGTAAATGGAAAAGCAAATGTGTTCAGAAAAGAAATTTGTATCTTGTTGAAAACAAATACAAAAGTAAATTGCTTGAGGATGCTAATAAACTGAAATATTTATACAGTAAGGCAGGCAAATTAATCTGAGGCACTGAGACAGGAATATAAGTCAGACTGCTGGCAAGAAGTACTGAAAAGTTCTCAGGGAAATGTTGAATCTAAACTAGAAACCAGTGCAGAGAGTAATATTGTATCAGGAAATACCTTTAAAGTGGTTATTACATAATGAACAGAGAACTGTGTGTAACTTGCTAATATATTTTCTAGCCACCAGGTAGAACTTGTGGGGCAAAAGCTGGTGACATGAATATATAAATAAGAAAAATAAGAAGTACAAGATTCTTTTTCAAATCATGGTACCTAAAAGTACTGTCTGCTAATAGTGTATACTGCATGTTTTGTGAAAAGCTAGGAATTATAAAAAATCCATGCTGTGATGCCAGAGACCGCATATATACAGACACAATTATACAGCCATGGAACCATAAATACTGGGCAGTGCCATAGCAATGACAACTAGCATGACTATGTTGTCTTATTTACAGGCTGTGATTCCCACCACTGCTATCAATATGTGATGGCCACCAATATGTGTCATCCCCACACTGGGTCAAGGATCCTGAATCCTCATCACTGACACTGGAGAGGGACATGCACTTGGAATACAAATGGATACACACAGTATTTCCAGATGCAGACCTCTCTGCATCAAGCACAATTTCCCTTACGGGCATGCAGGGAATGCAGTCAGTCCAGGGTCTGGATGTCTCTATATCTGTTTGCCTCCAGGTCCCCGGTAAGACTCCCCACTGGAACAGCTGCAGGGTAAGGCCCTCAACCGGGTGCCCAAGCCAAGTCCTCCAGCACCCTCTCTGTAAACCCAGTGCTTCATGTCTCTGCCCCAAGTTAGCTCACACACACACACACACACACACACTCTCACATGCACAAACACACACACACTGAGAGATTTGATTTGCACACATACATACACACACACCTGGGAAAGGCTGGCAAAGCTTTACTAGCTATACTCCTTCTGGCCAGACTATAAGGTAGTTATCCGCACCACAAGACACTCCCCAGTCAGCTATTGTCAGCTATTCCAAGGCCCTTAACAAAGGGTGTCCACTTATACTGTGTAGTATTAATACTAATCCAAATAGTAGTAGTTCACCAAGATGACTAGGCCTTCTCGAATGGCCCACACAGTGTCACAAAATAAATATAATGATTCTCTCAAAGGTTAGATAATTTTTAGAGGGACCAGCCATAATAAAAATGTTAAATATATTTAATAATAAATTATAAAAGAGTATGAAAATACTGAATATATATTTACAGTAAACCATAGAGTTCAAATCTAAAAAAAAAATTGAGTTTAACACTGATGGACAGACTCATACAAATAAACAAAAACATTCTCTGAACTAAGCTTCACTATATTCCTTACTGAATCTAAAAGAATTACTGTTCCCTAGTTAAGTTAATTACTACCACAAGGTAAGATGCTGTAGGTGAGGGTCTTTCTAGTCAAGCTTCCCAAACAGAATACTCAGTACTCTGCATTGAATTACTACCACAAGGCAAGATGCTGTAGGTGAGGGTCTTCCTAGTCAGGCTTCCCAAACAGAATACTTAGTACTCTGCAGTTTCTCTTTTTAATATCTAAAATATAATTTCCAAGAGGGCTGTCAGAATGACCTCATCTGGTCACCTGATTCTAGGTTCTCACAGTATTCCCCTTTGAAGGTGAGACAGGAATTTAGCACAGATGGCCACAATACACATCCAAATGTTTATGGCAGTGCCTGGGGCCTCCCCTATTTTCACTGAGCTAATGATCAAAGGCTGTTTCCCAGACCTGTCATCCCCAGTCCTATTCAGCTCCATGGGGTTTCGCTTTAATGGTTTAACAGCTCATTTACATTTCCCTTATTTTTTTAAAGTTAAACTTTGTTGTCCCAGCGTCCTCTATCAAAACATATACATTTAATTCAGTTGCAGTAATATATGGACATTTCTTTTAATTTCAGCACAGTGTACTATTGATGCATTTTAATACAAGCAAACCCCACCAGTACATTTTTAGCACAAGCATTTGTACAAAGCAGCTTGATATACAAATAATATATAGTTATAATACATTTTTAACATGGGCATCTTGTATAAATCAGTTTGCTATTCAAAGGACACATCACTCTTTACAAAACTTCAGCTGGCTATGCTGGATGGCACTTGCCCATATCATCACACAGGCCTTGGAAGCTTGTAGGGAGAATAATACATAAACACAAACTCTGATCCTATATCAGTGAAGAATCCCCCAAGGAAACCATCAGTAGCTCTCAAAAGAAAGACAAAGCTGGTACTAAACTAAATGCAAAGCTTAGATGTCATATCAAAGCAATTGCAGCCAACAGGTTGAGTAATATTACTACAGTTGTAAAAAAAGTAAAGATTCACATCTGTACTGATCAAATAATCTAAATAATGCTATCAAAAAGGGGCTTATTCATTGCTTAGAACTAAATAATTGGTCTTAGAAATGTCAGCGTTATTATATTTAAAACAGGGTTTCTGATATATAAAGCTATAAGAATGATACTATATACTAAGATCGCTTAATATAGATCTGCTAAGAATCCATGACTTCCAAACCCCTCCCCAACAAACTACGTGACTGAACATGATTAACTACAACCCCCCCTGGTATAGACCTTTACTTAAGTAAATCCTTGACCACAAGAAAAAACAAAAACACCACACGAGTGAAATCAGCTATGACAAGTTCCAGTCTCATTTTCTCATTCAATAATACAGATCTCTACTACAGAATTGCAACTGTGACAATGTAAAACCAGTAACTGCCTTTTGTAAAACATGCAGTAAAATATGAAATAAAGAAAACATATACTGAGCTGGAACAAGAATTTTATTTTTAAGAAAAAAATACTGTGACAAACAAAGCTGTCTTTATAGTAAAACATTCTATTGAGTTGCAAAGCAATGAAAAATTGTATTTAAAAAATCCTGCAATTATTTTGATGTGAAATTATACTGAAACATGCAGAGACACATACGTTTGGATCTTATTTCCTGACAGACCTATGTTACCTAATTTAAACTGCACTTCCTCTCAAGATAATGAAAATAGGAAGCTTATATCCAAAATCTATACCAAACAGGAAGTACAGAATGTAGGCCTCTTAATCTCAGACAGCACAACTGTTATCAGCAGCATTTTGAAACTACTTTCAAGAGCAAGAACAGAGGGCATTTTAGGACTAAGATCTAATATTTGAAATGCAATGCCTGTGAGTCTTCTTCAAACGCTTACTGCAGTTAAAAGTCAAGACAAAGGCAGATTACAGTACAAGCTCAGCTACTGGTAGTCCAGAAACATTACAGCTGTATTAAGGGGTTTTTTTTCTAAATGCCATCTGCTTGAATCCTTTGTTTTATATTTCCTTGCTGTATATTAAATCTTACAAAATTAATTTCTTAATTTTACTTATTTCAAGCATAGACTGTTATTGCTCAAGTTCAAGTGCTTGTGGTTGGTGGTTTATTTATAAGTATTTAAAGGTAGTCACTAGACCCGGCACACTATAAACTGTTGGCATCCTCCTTCTCATTGTTGAAAAGTGACTGTTATAGCTGTAGCTACTAAACAAGTAAATTACAGATGGTTTATTTTAAAAGTAAATAGTAATGGTGCTATTGCTGCACTACATTGGTTCACATTTTACCATACACATAGGCAAAGGGTGTGTGTGTGTGTGTGTGTGTGTGTGTGTGTGTACTTATATTAGTCAAATTTTACTTACTTACTATTAGTAAGATAACACTGGAATAGGCTGACAGCAACATGGATAACATTCTAGGAAGCCAGTAATCAATCTTTTATACTCTGCAGTTGCTCAATGCAAAGATCAAAACAACCATTTATATGGGCATATGGCCAGTCCTTCTAAGTACTCCTCAGGCTTAGTCATACCCAGTTGCAGCTCCAAGTGTGTCATCCATACAGAGTTTGTCCTCCAATATATCCCATCAGATATGTCTGAGGCAAAAAGACTGAAGGTCACAGAAGCAGGAAAAGACCTCTAAAGGATTCCACTGGTCACATTTCTTGTCCACGACAGCATGGGCCTCCACTTTATGTCTCAGTTTTATTAAGTCAGACCTCTCTCTAGTTTCTCAATTCTGCCTTCCAACTCTGCATGTGCCTAGCAGTCATCTACATAGGAAAATGGAAGGCTTTACTGAAGGTCATATGGACCATGTCTGCTGGTATTTCCTTGTGCTGATTCTTGAAGACCCAGACACAAAACCACATACATTTTGACGAACACCACATTCTGGCCATGAAACCTTGTTGGTCACTGTGCTGGAGTGGATGTCATTTAGGGAAGCCACCAATATTCCTTTGAGGATTTCTTTCATGACCTTTATGGTTACTAGTGTCAGGCTGACTGGTCTGTAGTTCTACATTTTATTTTTACAACCCTATACAGGGAAACCATCACTGTTGTCTTCTAGTCCTATGATACTTTATTTAAAATTTGTTTACTGAGAAAGTCCGACTAGGATGGAGCCTATTTTCAGAGGAGGCCCAGGGAGAAACTCTCCAGACACAAGTCTTTGAAATGTGTGAGGAAACCCAGAGCATCTGGAGGAAACCCATGCAAACTCAGGGAGGACATGCACACTCTGCACAGAAGGCACCTCCACCAAAAATCGAAACAAAGAACCTCTTGCTGTGAGGTGAAAATGATAACCGCTGCACCACTGCACTGCCACTTCTGCAGTGGACAGTGACCTGTTAAAGTTCTCAGGCAAGGAGCTGTCCAACACTTTGTCCAAATTTTCAAGTATCTTATGGGCAGTCTATATGACCTTTGTGGACTTTACTTCCTTAGGGTGGTATGCTCTTTTCTGTTTCACTATTATTTCTATCCACTGCCTTCCCTAGTTTGCATTAACTCCCATGCATCTTTTCTTGGTCAGTACTGAAGAAGAATATTCTTTCTGTGCTTCAGCTTTTTTCTACAAATCTGTGACCTATTTCCCATCCAAACTTTACAAAGTATAATATGTACTCCTTCCTGATAGGTTCATAGATTAGGTTCATAGATTAGTACTAGGCTAACTGCCCTTGCGAGCCATTTTTAAGCCTAGCCAATTATCCCTTGTGAGACTCAAACCCTGCACCTTGTGTTTGTAAGGCAAACACCTTAAGCATTAGGCCACCCTCCCAACCCCTGATGTCAGAGATATAACTAAAAAAGAGTCTTTATTCCCCTTGTTTGCATTATGGTTAAGGTCTTAACATCACACCTACATGGTATAGGATTTGAGTCTGGAATCTGGTCATTGGCTAGGCTTGTAATAGTTTGCAGACTGTATGTACCTTTGAATCTATAAACATTCCTGACCCCCTCCACTACCTTCTATTCTACCTGTGCTTTTGCTGATTTCTGTTTCTTTTCTGTTCCTTTGCTTGCCTCTTGAAGAGTGATTCATCTAACACCTCTACTTCTGTTTTCCATTTGTTATATGGTGTCTTGTTTTTGCATTAATTACCAGTCTGACTTCCTTGCATAGCCATACCAGCCATTCCTCTTCTTGGATATTTTTGCTTTTGTAATCAATCCTGTTTACACATTCCTAACACTACTTCTATGACCTTTGTCCCTAGCTTATCTTTGTCTTCAATTTTCTTCCATTTCCATCCTCATTTCTTTTTTCCTTAAGTGTGGCTTGTTTGACATCATGTAGTACAACACCAGTATTTTTTGTCCTTGGCTTTTTGTTACCAGCCTCTCCCCCCAAACACACCCTAAAACCCACAGTGGTATGGTCACTGATGGCCAAAGTGTTAGACAGTTCTCTGCCAGAGAACTTTAACAGGTCATGGTTCCTTAGCATTCCTGACCCCATATTGTCTTAGTACCAAATCTAGAATTGTATTTTTTCTGGTACCTTCTCTTACCAGTTGACTGAATTCCTCTAGGGCCAAGGTCTCAGGCCCCTTCCTCTCTTTCTCAGCCTTTGAGATAAAGATCTACTCTCTGACCTCTGATAAATTAAGGTCCCTCTCTCACTCCATTCTTTGATAAATTCAGGCGCTTCTCTCACTCCATTCTTTGATAAATTCAGGTGCTTCTCACGCCATTCTTCGATAAATTAAGGTCCTTCTCTCACTCCATTCTTTGATAAATTCAGGTGCTTCTCTCACTCCATTCTTTGATAAATTCAGGTGCTTCTCTCACTCCATTCTTTGACAGATTCAGGTGCTTCTTTCACATTCTTTGATAAATTCAGGTGCTTCTATCACATTCTTTGATAAATTCAGGTGCTTCTCTCACATTCTTTGATAAATTCGGATGCTTCTCTCACTCCATTCTTTTTCTTTCCTACATACATTCATACTCCTTGGAATTGTCTTAGGGACTAATACACCATACAATAATCTCTTCTTGCTTCCTCCCCCTTAAGTGCTAGCGATTTCTATTGAGAGGGGTCTAAGCTCATCCTTTATAATTTCAAAGGCATTTACATACATAGCATACATCTGTTCTTCATTTATATGTTTTAACTAAATTTCTAATTACTACTTCAGAAATATCACTATTCAAAATCTTAAAAAACAAGTTTGTCATAAGCTGGCTGTTTGACTTGTATGAGACTGCATATTTTGCTGGTATTAAACTATACATACTCTGACTCTGACACATTATACCTTTCAACATACACAGTGAAAAATGAGAGTATTAAGCATCAAAAATCAGTTATATTGGAATTTTACCAAGTCATTTACAGTATTATGATGTTATCAAAAGCAAAATTGGGTAAAATAAATATGAAAGACAAAGGGAAAGACCAACTGACAGAGAGAAAGATAAAACCTACAATATGATAAAAACATATAAACCAAATGTAAACGTTTCACCACTCAACTATCCAGATTTTTAATACTGTTATTGTTGGTGTGTTCTTCATAAAATGTGTAGATTTCTAGTAACATAGTGATGATTGATGTCATTATATAATGACAGGCATTTGAGTTTCAGACTTTATATCATTTAGGAAATGCATGCTAATGCAAAACCTGTTATTCTAACAACTTTCTAAGCTTTAAAGTGCAATAACTAAAATCTGTTCCTGTTTTGGACGTTTGTCCTCCCATTACTTTTGGCCTTATCCATATTTCTTGTGATGTATTGTGATGTAATATGCTAATAATAGCAATACTTAAATAGACAATAGTATAGAACAGTTTTATGTTTCATCAGGTCTCATATTTTTGTAACTAACTTTTGTGTTTTCTTCTTGATAGGAGGTCAGGGTTGGCTTTGGGGAGGATGCAGTGATAATGTTGGATTTGGAGAAGCTATCTCAAAACAGTTTGTGGATGCTCTGGAAACTGGACAAGATGCAAGGGCAGCTATGAACCTCCATAATAATGAGGCTGGTCGAAAGGTATGAGATTTTAAATGTGAAACTGATTAAAATAATTTATAACAGTGTGGTTGCTGATGATGACGAATTCCATCCCAGGATATATCGCAGTATAACAAACTTGCAAAAGACAATTAAAAATAGACAGCTTTAGGCATAACTCATTCTCACATGGTTCCAAAGATCTAGAGTAAATGCAGAGTGAAATTCATTAACATGGAAACACATGAAACATTCAGATATGTTTTCTGCATTAAGGACACTACTAGAACCAGTATAAAGAAATAACAATGTGATGTGTTTTTTTACCAGTATCCATCAAAGAACATGCATGCGTAACCAACATGGAACTAAATTGAAATTAAGAACTATATTGTGCAAGTTACTATTCCATTTAAAAAACAGGCTGGTGGCATAGAGCTAAAGCAAATGATGTTTCAGCCCTCCAAATATCATCCTAAAAATTGTCCCCCAAGCATTCTATTCAGGTTTCATGCTGCAAAGAGGAAAATGAAAATATTAAGCAGGTTCTGTTTCCAGATGCTTTCGTGTTAAATTTAATGATGTGCCTTGGTTTGTTCTGCAAGTAGACAAAATTCATATGGGTAGCACTACCTCCCATTCAGACAAATAATCAAACAGGAAGTAATTGTGGCTGCTGTGTAATGCTGTTTGGGTTACCTTCACCTGCTGTTTAGTGAATACATTCTTTTTGGTACTATCTCATCTCATCTTCTCATTAACATTAACTGTCTCCCTCTACCATGCTCAACCTTCCTTCCAAAGTCTTACTCTACTCCCCCTTCATCTTACTTCTATTATTTCTATACCAGTTAACCTCCTATAATAACTCTCATTTCCCCTCTCCCCCTCTGACTCCCCTGCACAACCACACATCCCAATTTCACAATATCTCTGCATCATTAATTCCCTCCCACCCTCTCCTTCCCTTAAAAATAAACATTTTTCCTGTCTTTGACAACAACTACAAACTAAACCCAACTCACTACCAGCATCATCTATCAAAACATAAATCTAATAAACATGTCCCCAACATTACTTGCCTTCACTTAGCTGGTGACATACACCCCAATCCAGGCCCAAATTTCTCTCCTACAAATCATTCTTGCTCCAACAAAGAAAATACTCTTATAAACCTCAAGTTCCTAACAATCAACGCTCAAAGTCTAAATAATAAGCTATCACTCTTCCATGCCTGGCTCTCCCATAACTCCCCAGACGTAGCAGCCATCTCTGAAACCTGGTTAAAACCACATATTAATGACTCTGAGTTTCTACCTCCTGGATTTCATTCTCTCCAATCCGACCACACTAATAAAAGAGGAGGCAGAGTTGCTCTAATGTACTCCAACCTCCTAACTATAACCCCTAATAATGCTGAACTAGTCATTGGCATACTAAAAATAAACAACCATAAAAGCATCTGTATTATTTCCCTCTACATTCCTCCTGGTAACAATACCAATACCCTGGAAGATATCCTCTCATGGTCCTCATCTAACATTAAACTAGAAACCTTTACTTTGGGAGATGTAAACATTGACTGGGGAAAAATCAATAACCCCAATCCATCCATAACTATCAACCTATTCAACTTCACCCAACTTACTAACTCCATTACTAGACCTAACAAAATCTACCCCCGGCTCCATACTTGACTGGATACTAGTATCGCATCCTAACAAAGTTATAAAATATGGAGTCAATCCTGACCCATTAGGAGACCACCTCCTTGCCTTCCTCATTCTAGCCACTCCCCCCTCCCCTCTCTCTCACCACTTTATTCAAACTCGTAACCTAACTAACTTTAATCAAAATTCCTTCTCTAACTCCCTGAAGCTAACTAACTGGAACCCCCTAAAAACTCTGCCTCTAGACAAAGCTGTCGACTATTTCAACTCCACATTCCTAACTGTCCTTAACTCCCAAGCTCCAATAAGAAGAAAAAGAATCAAATCAAAAACCTCCCCTTGGCTCACCAATGAGACAAAAAAGATTATGCTTCAAAGAGATAAAACTTGGAAAGCCTACCACAAACACAAACAGCCTGATATGTTCCTTAAGTTTAAACAACTAAGAAATCTAGCCAAAAAACTACTCATTACAGATAAAAAATCCTACTACATCAAACTACAAGAAAATCATACAAATAATCCAAAACAGTTCTGGAACTCCATTAACTCTCTCCTCAGACCTGGTACAAAAATCAGTCCCTGTCCTGATACCAGCAAATCTGATCCAGAAATTGCCTCACTATTCAATTCCTTCTTCACCTCCTCTATCGCCGAAATAACCAAGACTTTCACTAATAACAACCCTCCCCCCAAATCAATCTTCCTCTCCTTCTTCACCCCTACCCTCTTTCAATCTCAAACCAGTACCCACCAACCTAATAAAGAAACTGCTCTATAAACTAAAGCCTTGCTCCAATGCCCCTGATAACATTCCATCCACCTTCCTTAAGATAACTTCTGACTCCATAGCTTTTCCCATCAGCATCCTAATAAATAGATCCCTATTCGAATCCTATGCACCCAAAATCTGGCGATCTGCTTTCATTCTTCCACTCCACAAAGGAGGCAAAAACTGTAATGTCTCCAATTTCCATCCCATTGCTATCCTCTTCCCTATATCCCAAATCCTAGAAAAATGTATCCACCTACAGCTCCTGCCTTTCCTTACGGAACACCAACTACTCTCCCCTACCCAGCATGGCTTCCAGCCTGGACACAGCACTAACTCTGCCCTACTCTCCTTTCTTCATTCTGTGAACTCTGCATTTCACTCTGGTAACTTAGTACCATCCATTCTACTAGACCTATCTAAAGCTTTTGACACCATCTCCCACTCCCTCCTTCTAAACCACCTCTCTGACCTCAACCTGAGCCAAAAAGCTCTCTGCTGGTTCTCTAGCTACCTTTCAAATAGGTCCCAAGCTGTGAAATGGGGCCAAGCAACATCGTCCATCCTTCCTACCCTCTCCGGTGTACCTCAAGGCTCCATTCTTGGCCCTTTACTATTCAATATCTTTATTAACAACTTTCATAAAGCCATCCCTAACATGACAATTGTGCAATATGCCAACGATTCCACTCTGATCTGCAACACCCCTAACCAAACAGAGCTCCAAGCACTAACCCAAACAGCATTTTCTACTACTGAAAACTGGATGTTCCAAAATCACCTCTCCCTTAATGAAAACAAAACCAAAATCCTGCTCTTCTCCCCCTCCAAATCCTCACCTCTTGATAAAAACTCTTTCCAAATAACCAGCCTCAACAACTCTGTGATTGAAATAGTAAACTCCACTAAACTTCTGGGTGTTACAATTGATGACCAGTTCAAATTCAATACTCATATTCAGCTAAACATCAAAAAACACATATAAAACTTGGCCTATTATATAGAAACATCCACTTTCTGTCCCCTTCCACTAGGCAAACCCTTGCCTCTACTTACCTCCTTCCATCTCTACTTTATGGCACTCCACTGCTTACTAACCTATCTTCTACCCTTACCTCCAAATTGGAACAATGCCACAATAAAATCTCTAAATTTGCCACCAAATCCAAATCCTCCTCTCATCACTGCACCTCCCTCCACTCTCTAAACTGGCTTGAACTCCCAAATCATCTTAACTTTCTACAACTCACCACAGCCCACAAATTACTATTCCATCCTACTAACTGTCCTGCACTTTCCAATATTCTGCAACCCTATACCCCCCCTCAGATCCCTTAGATCTTTTCATCAAAACCTGATCTCAGTACAAAAACCTAAGCACCCTGCAGGTCAACTTCTCTTATCCTTTACCCTTGCTAAGAAATGGAATGCCCTACCCTCCTCCCTAAGAACCTGTAACAACCTAGACAACTTCAAAATCCAACTCCATTCTCACCTTTATCTAAATAGGATTTGCAACTGTACTCTCCAACCTACACCAGTCCAACTGTCCTTCCCCTTCTCTCCAGGCTAACCTCTATAATCTCTCTGATCCTTTTCTAACCTTTCCTAAAATACCAAACTATTACCAACTAAAGCATCTTTATTCTTTATGCTTAAGCTACCCAGGCATACCCTCTACCCTCCCTCACCTCTTCTAAAATACTAATTGCATAAGCTTCTAACATTAAAGTTCTGAATGTCCTTCCTTAATTTTGCCTTTTCTCTGTCTCTTTATTTAATAAGCCAATTTTGCCAAATTGAAATTGTCAATAATTTTTGCTAACTTTGCTAATTTAGCAATCTGATATTGTTTTGTAGACTACTTTCTAGTTACCTGTTAACTTGTAATGTTCTTCTGTGTCTTAACTCTTTCTTAATTAAAAAATTGTTGTTTATGTGGAGCTTTTCTCCCCGAGCCTCCACTGAAAATGGGCCCCCAAGCCCAGTGGACTTCCCCGGTAATCAAACTGAAATAAATAAATAATAAATAAATAAATTTTGTTAGTTACATGCTGCTCACTCTATAGTAGAATATGCCTAGATTAAGGCTAAAAATTCTGCATTTTGTATAAACCCAAATACTCAATGCTTAGCAAACAATAAATACAAAAATAATATATTTGAAATACATTTTCTTCTTGTGGTATTCACTGACATTATGGGGATATATATATATATATATATATATATATATATATATATATATATATATATATATATATATATATATATGGGTCTACTTCACATGAATGAAAACTCAAAATATTGAAATTCATTTGACTGAGACCACAATATCTAATTTTCAAAACACTGAAAACTCATGTGACTGAGTCTCATTATAATGGAAGCTTACAATGCCGAATTTCAAAATACCGAATTTTAAGCCACAGACGTGATGTGTGTTTGCCTTCACCTGTGACTTGCTTGTGATAAAAAAATATAGTAACTTAAAGTGTCAACTGTCAAAATACCAACAGTAGCGTAGAAACTAGTGTTGTAGTGTTTCTAAATGTGGGTATGTCTCTCTACATTTTTAAGGGAAGTATCTAAAGTAATATGGCAGATGTTTCATGTGCTTCTGGCAGTAGTGGCAGTGTGTACAGTACTATAAAGTAAGTAAAAGGTATATGCCCTTTTCCCCAGTGTAGTGCGATCCTGGAGTTAGTATATATAGTTGGGGGCATAGCCCCCCACCTAGCTTGGGTATTATATCATCTTTTTTCTTTTAAGAGGGTAAGTAAATAGTTTTTAAGATTTGGGAAGAGTTAGTTATTGGTGTTGTTAAGTGTGCATGTCTATGGCTTAAAATTCAGTATTTTGAAATTTAGAGTTGTAAGCTTTCAGTATGAGACTCAGTCAAATGAGTTTTCAGTATTTTGAAAATTAGATATTGTGGTCTCAGTCACATGAAACTCAACATTTTGAGTTTTCAGCCATGTGAAGTAGATCTATATATATATATATATATATATATATATATATATATATATATATATATATATATATATATAGGTTTACATTTAAAATTTCGAGGGAAGGTTCAGCAAACACAGTTTGTCAAATTACGAATGGCTGACCCGTACTGCCGAACCTTCACTTGTGCAAGTCCCAGTCAGCGAATGCACAGTGCAGACAATCTTTTAACTAGAGATGGCAGTACAGTAGGGATTGGGAAATTTACTCTTTCCACACTGTAGTACGATCTTGGAGTTGGAATATATAATGTGCAGAGTAGCTTGCCCCCTTGCAAAATCATCACGTCACGTGGTGTGCAGTGTTGGACTGTACATCACGAATGTCGAGAAAGGTCGGATTCGTAACAGGAAGTGTTTGTGACATTCTGGCCTTCTCGACTTTGTGTGCTTAACATTTTGATTGACATTTAAGGTGGGTCTATCATACGAGTGTCGACTGTATGATACTAAACTATATATATATATATATATATATATATATATATATATATATATATATACTACACACATACATATATACACACAGACACATTTTATATACATGTGTACGTATATATATATGTGCGTGTGTGTGTGTGTGCATGTATGTATATGTGTATATATATATATATATATATCTACACACACACACTTATTATGGCATATAGTGGTATCATGGGGCTTTGATTGCTCCTTTACTTTAAACTGCATTTACAGTCTTACTGAATTTAACCTGAGTGTAAGTGCTGAGGTAAGGACATTTACCCTACTCCCTCCCTGGACAAGTTTAGTTTCTTGCTTGCCAGCCTCTCTATCAAGTAACTAAATACATTTTGGTTTTTGGAATAATGGTTTCAAATACCTATCATAAGGCATGTTCATTTTTATCTGCTTTCCCCAGCTTCACTTAAGTTTCCATTGACCTTGGCCATGGGAAGGATGCTCATTCTGATCAGCATTAAGCACCTGATCAGGTTTAACACTAAAGCTCAAGCCATTATGTAGCTCCTTAAAGGGGTTGCTTTCAGTACCTGCGGTAAACCTTTAGTGAAAGAATGCTATTTTTTGTATTATAAGGTTAACTATCAGCTGCCTTTGTTCGCTCTCTTATTGTTTCCAACCACTTGGATTCCGCAATAGCCCACATAATAGTAGCAGATATGTTATATAAACAGTACACATTCGTATTTGTTAACATTATCCTGCCTGAGCTTCTGGGGTACCCCAGATCTCTGTATACCCCTCAGTCTTTTTCCGTTAAAAGAAACCGAGTCATTCCCCTTTGTAATGGGGTGAATCACTCAGCTTCTGAGGCTATAGGGTCACTTACAGTTCACCCTAGCCACAGTGTTCAAATTAACCATGTTTGCTTTTCCTACTACTGACACTGGCAGGATTTCTAAAAATTGGTAGCACTGAAAAACGTTTAATTTCTCCAGGATGATTAATTCCACAGTGGAAGTCCTAGAATTGAAAAAGGATTTGAGAAGCACTGTAGGATGTTTAATGGAATTTCAAAATTTTTCTCAACAATACTACTAGATACAAGTTTTACAATTAAAGATTTTTTAGCTTTAAGGTACGGTGGAGAAATATGTGTGATCCAGGTTTGTGACTGTATAAATTAAGGTTCAAATAAACAAAGCTGCTCTTGACATAAATGAAAGTCAATAAGGCTGATAGTGTGGGACAGTGATGTTTTCTCTCTCTCTCTGCAGTGTCTGTTGTAAGCAGGTACATTTTCTTTCACACTTTTTTGCAATTTCCTTATTACTTTGCTTGATGGACTGGCAAATGTGGGTAGAATATGTTCTAAAATAAGTTGAATAACCACTGTCATTAGAGTTGGCCACACCATTATTGTGAGGAAGCTGGATATTTTGTGTCATAGAAAAAGTCTGGACCTTGAAGGTGTGTGTGTGTGTGTGTGTGTATATATATATATATATATATATATATATATATATATATACATGTGTGTATATATATATATATATATATATATATATATATATATATATATATATATATATATATAGGGGTGCCCTTCAGTTTGTCAGTATTTTGGAACATTAAACTGATATGGTTAAGATCATATTATTGATGTTTTGAAACAGTAAACTGTTTCAAATTAGATTGCAGTACAGTGGGGTTTAGGGAATTTGTCCATTTCCCCACTGTAGTGCAATCTCAGAGTTGAGATATATAATTAACAGACTGCATGGAGAGCACAGGGGGTCTTTTCACTCTGCATAAACAGTTTTTGTTGCTTCTGTATTTTTCAGCATTTCGGAACATAGATCATATGATCCTGTCCATGTAAAGATTGATGTTGTGAAATGTCAGTGTCTCTCTGGAGGAAATATCATCATGGTTTCAGGATACTACGCTGTATACAGCAACAAACATGGTGTAGGGGTAGCAACAAAGTTGTTTGCTATGTTCAGTGTACTGTGGTTTGTGATCTTCTTTATTTTGCTAGAATTCATAAAGTACATCACAATCCTGCTCTATTAAATGATGTAAAGTACAGGTACACACACAATACATTAATGCCAGCTGAGACAGTTATGCAAAATTCAGTGTAGAGGAGGTAGCATGATTTTAAAACAATTTATTTTCAGTCCCCCAAAGAAATATATACCACCCGTCATCCACAAAAGACCAAACTGTTCTGAAGTGACATGTTCATATTTGGATATCCCCTATCTAGCTAAGACTTTGTCTAGGAGATCATTGCTATACAGAATATAGAAGCATATCTTATGGGCCACTATAGCTATCCTTCCATTGTACCCTGGAAATGATGAACCAAACCTGTGACATTTCTTTCCCAGTTTCCAGCCCTCTGACACACAGGTCATTAGATTAAGCTAGGCCACTGTTATCATGGGCTAGTTGCAGTGTTTTGTGACAATGAAATGACTAAAAGATTGAGAATGATATAATGGCATGGCTAAGCTATTGATGAATGCACAAGAACTGAGAAAAAAAGAGTGCACAGTAACCAAAAGATAAAACTAAAGGTTATACTAAAGTTAATGACAGAAAACGACAAAAACATGAGGCATGAAGTCTCAAACCATAAAACATTAAGAACTGTCAGCACAGCAGTTGTAGGAGGAAGTATATACTCGAAGAATTAAAGGAATGTAAAGAAAGTATGTGGAAAAATATATAGCAACACAGTCATTTTAAGAATAAAAGGAATATAAAGAAACTATATGGAAAATATACAGTAACAGTGTTACATATGATCAGTAACATCAGAAAAATACCTAGCACAGATGGGGCTGCTCTGAGAAATAATTATTATTTATTTATTTGTTTGTATTTGTTAACCAGACTAGTGCATTGATCCTTTAACCGATTTCAGGCACAAGACAGGCAATGCATAAATATCGGACAAAAAAAAACAGATGTGTTGATTCAAATATTTGTTAAAAATTTGTACTTACTGTATATACAGTAATTAAGTAATATACAGTAGGTCAGACGTAGAAACAGAAAATGAATCAAATATACAGCAACTGGGGAAGTAACACAATAACTGAGGAGTACCAACATACAAAAAGAAATTTATGTTCAATTTTTATGTTCAATTTTCAAACAATGATGCGACTGGAGATTGCTATTACATATGAGAAAATAAGTGGAAAGAAAAACGAAAGGAGGAAAAAAAAGAAGAGGAGACAGTTATAAATAAAATAACACTCCATTTCTCCTTATCTTAATGTGTCACCACTGTGAATATTTTCCATGAAATATAAAGTGATGTGCTGCTAAGGAGCCATAAGTTATGTAATGTGGCTTGTAATTAAGCATTTGCTTTAGGCTTGATTATGAAGATGTGATTTTAAATCAGATCTGGATTTTTTATAAGATGTTAATTATGGGGTGGTGATTCCCACAGTTTTGGTGTGATACAAGAAAAGCTGTGCTCAGGGCAGTGCAAATTTATTTTGGGTCTTATTATATAGGCCCAGAGTTTATTTGGCTTCTAAAGTTGTAGGATAACATCCTTACTGGCCCAAAAGAAGTCAGCCACATTTTCGTTAGAAATGGTTTGTACTATTTTACTGTTTTTAAGAGAATAGCTACTATAGTTAAGTTATATTCAAGTTGAAAACATAGAAAACATTTACCTATAGTAGCTGTTTCTAAAATGCTAGAAAAATTGAGATTTTAATTACCCACAAAATCAAGTAGTTAATTCTGTATCTTTCTTATTCAATGTGCAAATGAAAGTTAAGTACTGGTCCAACCAAATGCCTAGTGACTTTGATTGATTGTTCGAGTTCCAACTGGCATACTTTTTTTTTTTTTTTTTTTGAGGTATTAAACAATAACTTGTTTTTGTCAATTAAAAAGAAAACAGAAAGAAAAAAAAGAAAAGGAAAAGCAAACTGCCACAACCATTAGGAAAGTTTTACATACACCAGACTTATTTTTAAAAGATTTGTAAAAATGGCAGCCTTCTCCAAAAGTTTACAGGTGCTAGTCATGGGCACAGCTGGAATTTCTCAGCTAAAATATGATTCAGAGACACCAGATGTGCTGAGACACAGCAGTTTGAAGAAGCATGAAAACGTAGTATGCAAATGAAGGTATAATAAAGTGCAAATGAGGAATATGTGAAAAATTGGAGATGATTGTAAGTAAACTATGAGGTCTTCCTGCCTTTGTATGATTCAAAGTTGCTTTTTACAGCACATCTGCACCATGAGCATAAGGCTTATAAAAAGCTAAGTCACATCTTTTTAGTCTACTTCACAAGCCACAGAGATGCTTACTTTTACTGGTACTTTAACTGTTTAGTGTTTCTTATCAGTACTTTACTGTTTTTTATTTATTTGCTTAACAGTACTGCACTAGTTTTATTTATTTGCTTATCAGTACTGCACTGTTTTTATTTATTTGCTTTACTCAATTATCTACTTTTCTGTGTTTGCATTTATATATTTGCTGACCTCTGGTTGAATTTTTGTTTTTCTCCCACCCGGTCACCCAACTGCTGTTGTGTTCTTAAAGTTGGTGGCTTTTGCTGTTGCCCACCCCTACTGTAAATTTAATCTGGGACACTCCTGCCAGTCACATCTCATTAGCTCATTCTACCCAATATAGAGATCATTGGGAAGGCCAAACCCCTTTGTTCCTTAACCTTGAATTATCTTCTGTTCTTCCTCTCTCCCTTTCCACTTTACTCACAAAAGAAAAAAAAACACACTTTATTCAACTGCTTTTACTAGATTTATGTTTCCTCCTCCTACTCTATTACTTCACCTTGCTTTTTCTGCTACTTGCTGCTGCTTGTTCACTAAAGCGTTCAACTGTATCTTTTCTGTTGCATTTATTACTGCTTGTTTATAGCATGTGTTATTCTAAGCCTCTTAGTTTTGGTTTAAGCACTTGGGCTTTAGGCCTGCCCTTTAGATCTCCCTGGCCTTTCTCCCTCAGATTCTGACAAATATGAATGGACAATTTCCTAGTTTCTCCTACCAGTCTGGTTGATATGGGCTTGCTGAGACAGTGTAGCAACTGCCTCATGTACACAGACAACCATCTACTACTACCCATAGCTCTCAAACTTCCCAAATTAACTGGGAGCACCCATTTTTAAGCTGAAATTAGCTTACTTTCCCGAGTGCCTAATTTGGGTGCAAGTACACCAGAGATTTACTGTAAAACAAGCTCTGTTCTGGTTGTAGATGTTTCAGCCAACAAAAGCATTGATTTACTATGCCTGTTTTGCATGCAGCTGCCCTGCTTTCCTGAGTTGTGCATAAGCAGCTGCAGCAAACCTGGTATGGTTCAAGTACTCACTCAGGTCCACTTAGTCTGTATATCAAGGCAGCCTCAGCAGGTGGAGCTAATGGTGGAGTTGGAGAGGTCATAGTGCTCATTGCTGGATCTTCTAGAAAGCTGAGGGACGTCATTATCACTGATCGAGCTGAGGGAGAGACTGAAGGAAGTGGACTGAGTTGTGGCCTTGGCTTCGAACTTGAGAAGGAATTTGTTTTGGCAGTTTTTTGAGCCCCAGCTGGTGTGGCTATAGTGAGTCGATTATTCCCTGGAGGTCTAAGTGGAGGTAAATGGTGGTGGGTTGTGATCGAGGATTTTGTTTTTTTTCAGGTAAGTAAATTCTAAGTGCAGGCTAGGGCCAGGTTATGTGCTGCTCAAGGGTTTAGACCAGGCTGGGATCATACCTCTCAAATGTACATATTTTCTCAGCATGTCCTGATTTTTGCCTCATATTTTTATTCTATGTTTCATAAAACTGTGGTTTTCTGAAAAAGTAATGGCAAATCATTATAATCTAAAGTTAGAGAATAATGACAGACATTTGCCTTTCAGACTTCATACACTTCAGAAAATTCATGCTATTGCAAAACCTGTTATTCTAGCAACTTTCTAAGTTTGTAAGAGCACTATTTGCAACTAATATGTTGGGCAAGGGTTTAGACCTGTCTTTGTGTAACTGACTGTGTGGGCATGTCCAATGATGCACTATTTAAATATGCATATTTTATGTTAATTACGTGTCCCTGAATGTCCCTGATTTTAAGGTCCATTGTCCCAGATTCTCTGATCTGGGGGTTGTGAGGTATGCTACTACCAACTAGGAACACAATTTGGGAGAGATGCAGTTACATTAGGAACCTAGAATCTATGCTCTCTCCCTCACAAGCCAGTACATCTGGCACTGAGAAGGTTGTCAACACAGTCACTACACCTCAACCACCACCCACACCTACACAATACATACCCACATATGCAGAGGTCCTCAACAAACACATACCCAAACAAAGGAGATCTCAGAGGCAAAAACACACACAATCTCCACAGCCCTCTACACCACATACCACGCATAGTTCACAAAACTGTGTCTCACAGTCACTAAGGCTTAACCATAAGCTCAAAATATTAGTCATAAGAGACTCCATTGTGAGACACACAGATGTGCTTCTCACCAGGCTGGATAAGGAGAAAGTCACGGTTAGTTGTCTGTAAGGAGCCAGAATTCCCCATATCACATACACACTCAAGTCTCTCAACAACAGGTACTGTTTTGACTCTGTCATAGTCCATGTTGGAGTGAATGACTTGAAGCGTACCTCCCTGGACTATATGAAGAGAGACATGATTGAACTCACTGAATATGTGTCCCAGGTGGGTATGTCCCTAGCCTTAAGCAGCATTCTACCGTCACCCAGAATGATGCCTGAATACAGACAGAAAATGATTGACTTTAACAACTGGCTTAGTTTCTGGTGTCATTCCAGGGGGATCCAGTACCTGACAGCCTGGGAAGATATGATCGACAGACCACAATGTTTCGTCAGAGATGGCCTGCATCTGTCTCACCTGGGCTTCGGGCTTCTGGCAAAGGCTCTTGCCTCCCACATAGTGCCTTTTCTTAGGAAAAGTGATGAGGTTAAAACTACCAACATAAAAATTTCAACAAAATGCAAATGAAAGGTCATGTTGCTTCTAAACATGAAACTGCACTCACTGCAAGCATTCTTATCCCTGGAAAATACTGACATCTGCAGTCACAAAAACCTGGTTCAAAGCTGCAGAGAGCACCCCAGCCTTACCTGGTTACTCATTCTATCATACATTCAGACTCCAAATGTTGGGCAGTAAATCCAAAGGGGGTGGAGTTTCAATACATTTTAAAGACACAGACACCTCCAGGCAGGTCAAACAGTGTGACGCACAGGAGACACTCCAGGTGCAGTTAACCATTGACAAGACCCCTATACAAATCATAGCTAGCTACCGGCCCCCAGATCTGACTCAAGATGCCCACTCAGCCTATCTGGACCTCTTCAAATCTATCAAGATTCAACCCTTTACCCTGATCCTGGGTGACTTTAACTACCCAAACACAGTCTGTAAGAACTACTCATGCCAGAACAAAAACACACAGAAATTCCTTGATTTTGTCAATGCAAATGCTTTGGAATAGCTAGTCGATACCCCCCACAAGAGGTGATAATATCTTGGACTTGGTATTAACCAACATGAGTAACCACTGCAGTATCCCTGCAGTATTATCCACCCTGGTAAGATCCAATCATGAAGCAGTCACTTTCAAAGGCATCAGCATCTCCATAGCTGATTATAGCCTCCTGAGGAATAGTGAACTAGCACCAGTATCCAAAACTATACCAAAGCACTACATGAGCATTTATATAGATGCATGGAATCAGGAATACCCAACAGGACTAAATCAGCCTACACAAGGAAGAGTAAACCTGTCTGGTGGACATCTGCAATAAATAAACTCTATAACAAAAGGAAAAAATTGCTGTCCAGGATCAAGAAGGAGCAGGTGCCCAATTGAAAGCAATCTCTCCTTAGCCTGAACAAGCAAATAAGAGCACTAGTGAAATCCTCCAAAGCAAACAGAATCCAAATTGGCAACATCTACTACAGATAATCATAAGGTCTTCTTCGCATATGTCTGCAATCTCAAAGGAAGTACCCAGATCTGTTCAGAACTGGTGGTCAGGGACACCATATATACAAATACAGTAGATATAGCAAACTTGCTGACTGACAGATTCAGGAAAACTTCACCCTTCTGTCCCCCATCAGTAAATCAGGACATTCCCAGTACCTGCCCCCTTCCTGTTATATCTAGGGAACAGGTCATCACTACTCTCTCAAAAGCAAAAAATACAGCCTCCATGGGACCCCAAAATATCCCAGGTTGCATCCTACATGAACTCGGGCAGGAACCTGCAGCACTATTAGGTGCCCTATTCAACCAAAGCCTGAGTACTGGCTTTGTCCCAGCTGAGTGGAGGACAGCCACCGTCATCCCTTTGCACAAAGGTGGAGTGACCACCAATAAGGGAAATTATTGACTCATCGGTCTGACTAGCCTGATCTGCAAGGCCATGGAATGAATCGTCATGGACATCAGTAACAGGGACATTGGCAACCTCCAAACACTCGATCCCACACAATTTGGCTTCGTCAAGGGGAGGTCATGTCTGTTAAATTTGGTCGATTTCTTTGAGAGAGTCAGCAAAACCATGGACAAGGGGAAGAAGGTGCACACTGCCTACCTTGACTTGGCCAAAGCTTTTGACACTATTCCCCATTCAGGAATAATTGATAAACTCTCTTAATTAGGCATCAATTCATATGTTACCAGATGGGTAGCTAACTGGGTCACTGATAGAACCCACCTAGTCAAAACAGAGGAAGCCACCTCCAGCAGTAGACCCGTAACAAGCTGCATAACCCAGGGTTTGGTCTTTGGGCCTCTGTTATTTGGGATATATTTTTCTGAGGGGCAGGCCAAAACCAGTGGGCTATGGCTGACCAAGCTTGCAGATGACTGCAAGCTGGGAGCTGTCATCAATTCCCCTTGTGATGTGGACATCCTCCAAGAGGGTCTCACCGAAACAAATGACTGGTGCCAGAAACATGGCCTCAAGCTGAATATGAAAAAATGCATCATCATCATCCCCTTTGTGGAGAGTGATGTCCCCACAAATTGTCACATTAAAAACAATGTCCTAAGCATGCAATCAGTTGTCAGGGATTTGGGCACACAGGTTGATGGCAAACTGACTTATGACCACCATGTTGCTTCCATTGTACAGAAAGCTTTCTACATGGCCCACTTCATAAGTAAGGGTATCTCATCCAGAGACAGGGGAGGTCATAACATCCCTGTATTCTTGCCTTATAAGGCCCATTATTGAGTACAATGCCCCATTCAACATATACCTCGCAAAGCACATGCAGCAGCTGGAGAGACATAGATGTCCCTCACTAGGAGAATCCAGGGACTCAAAAATCTACCATACACAGATAAAAAAAAAAGCTCCTCTACTCTCTTCAGTTATACAGACTCAAAGGTGACCTCTGGCTTATAAGGTGAGTTTGGACCCTGCCTTGATGGGACACTGCTGCTGCATGCAAGTCACAAGTCATCAGTAACTAGTCACATGCACAGCTCAGCCCTCAGCCTGGTGTGTGACATCAACAGGTGGCAGAAGCAGAACATATTTGTAGAGACTCCCCTCCCCCAACCTGTGGAAAAGACTCCCTCTCCATGTCAAGCAGAGTGCATCTTTACCCCTTTTTAAGTGTGACAGAAAGACACATGGATGGGAAACAGAAAATACATCCCTGCTGCTCCCCTGTCCCTGCTGCTGGACAGGGGCAGTGGGCTACTTGCTAAACAGGGGCTAAACTCTTGGCCAATAGGCTAGTAAGGCAAGTTGAATAAGCTAGTAACTAACTTTCTATGATCCTAATCCATTGAACCATCAATGTGAGTTGAGTTGTTTCTTTTCTACTGTTGGTACTTTTTTTTTTTTTTACTTGCTTCTACATTAATAATATATATAGTTTGCTGTGTAGTGTTGTTAGTAGGTGATATATATATATAAGCAATTAATATTAATATATCAGCAATTAATTAAAATAAGGTGGTCAATACATATCCATTGTTAAACATTCCCAACCATGTCATGTATAATATAACAAATAATATAAAATCGCCAGGTCTTATCAGTAAATATAGGGTACTGTTGAACAGATCACAGTGAATTACACTGATAACTGCCTTTTCCTAAGAAGTCATTGTTATCCATGCTGTTAATAAATGGTTTTAGTTCATTCATGTTTTTCATGGACTTTCACAGATGCTTAAAATGGCAGATAAGGCCAGTTGATGAAAATTATGGCTGATGTGAGAACTTCTTATGCAAATAAGGATCAGCCATGTTGACTTTTATGAACTGCATTGTAGCACACACACATGTAAATAACTGTAAATGCATTTCAGCTTACTGCAAGCAAGCCACGCTTAGCTCATGAAGAAAAGAATGTATTTCAGTATATCTGAAGACATGTAAAACCCATATCACAGTCAAATAAGACTACTATGTATTTATTAAAAAACATTGAAATTAAAAAAAATAATAAAGTAAGTGCACAATGCAATCTGCCCTGATATTACATTTTTGGAAGGTTTTTATTTAATTAAAAAAGTATATAAACCAAGAAAAAAAATTGGAATTCCATGGAACTATGGTCTTTCATGATACATAATTTATACAAAATCTTTCCACAGCTATCATTTCAATAAGGCAGCAGCCTTATATGTGTATATGGGCAGAGCAGAGTGACATTATACACCATCAGAGTTGGTTCAGACTGTAATATACTTAGATTCTAAAAAAAATAAAAAAGTGCACAATGCATGCAATCTGCCTATTACATTTTTTTTGGTTTTATTTTATTTAAATTAAAAATAAACCAAGAAAAAAAAAAAATCCATGGAACTATGGTATAGTGATATACCATATACATAATTTATACAAAAATCTTTCCAAAATCATTTCAAAGCAAGCACCAATATATGTGTATATGGGCAGAGCAGAGTGACATTAAGAGTTGGGTTATACACCATCAGAGTATATTCAGATTTTCTTATTCAGTATTTGATTTGAGTGATGCAATCCATTAAAAGCCCAAAGTCATGTCCTATACTGGTCTGACAAGGAGAACAAAATCCTCTTCTCCCTACTGCAGGGGTCATATCGACAGGAGATGAATGAGACCACCTGTGCCTGTGAATGGAGATAGATTTATATTTGGCAGGAGATGGGGGGGAATCCGCAGTCATCTCTGAATGTGATCCCCATCTATCTCCAGAGAACAGGTACACCATAGCCATGATGACATGCAGAGATGGCGGAGGGAACAGCTGGCTGTGTGGGTTTTGGAGGTATAGAACTGAAGGTCGGACTTCTGTAGTAAGTAATATATTTTATGTCTTATACAATATAGAAATATACTTAAGGCAGTAACATGCATGCACACACACACACACACACACACACACACACACGTATATATGTGTGCGTGTGTGTGTGTGTGTGTATTTACATATATATATATACATATATATATATATATATATATATATATATATATATATATATATATATATATATATATATATATATATATACACATACACACACACACAAGGATTCACTTTATAATCTCGAAATACTGAAATATTGAATTTCAGTATCTTGAGACTATAAAATCATGTACATACACAAACACACATAACTTATATATACTAACTCTGAGTCAATACAAAAACACCACTTACCTGAATCCCCAGCTAAATCCACAAACCGCACCGCATGTCATGAACGCGACATCACAATGGCGGATTTGACATTTCGACATTCAATAGTATGCAGTTTCACATAATCACTTTATATTTTGATCTATAGTCTCTCTCTACTAAAATTTGCATTTTAGTATTTTTCGAGATTATATCACACACACACACACACACACATATATATATATATATATATATATATATATATATATCACACACAAGCACACAGTTTTCATACATTATTTAAAACCCTTTAAATGCAATGCTTCCTAGATATTGTGAAAAAAATGATATTGCTGTCACATCAGGATCATATCTGAATCACTTTGTGATGAAATCATCATCATTTGCTATATTTCTTTAGCATTTTGGTTCACTTACATAGTTTGATTATAATGGTGGTAGTAACTGTTCTGTATTGATACCTTCATAAACGATACCATTTAATCATTTTTAAAATTGAATTTTTTAACTATTTTTATTATGTTGCAACAGCAGCAAGTAAACTGATTTTAGTACTATTTCTGGTGATTTAGAGAACTTTCTTAAGGTTTAAAAATGTCTGCATACACCATGGCATCACATCCAGCCTGGAGGAAGACTGGAGGTTATGCAGAAATTAGCAGTATTAAATATAATTCAGTTTGATTGAATTCTTGAAAAGTGCAACCATTTAGGCCATGTAAAATAGCATATGGAATTAATTATGAATTACCATACCACAGAACTAATGCCGAGACTATAATCACATATGCAGAGGTGAACATTAATGTGAATAATTCACTGTACCTTAGACTGGTTAGTTTGAAAAAAAAAAAAAAGTTAACAAGTGCAAGCAGAAAAATGTGAAATCCTGAAACTGACTATCTGCTGAGGTTACCATGGTAGCATATAATTCAGAAGGTGATCAATAGATTAATATATAACCCCCCCCCTGTCTCTATCAACTCTGACTGTTAGCTGAGAAAAATGTCAGATGTACTGTAACAATTTATTAAAGTAGAACACTGCACACATCTTGAAGTAAATGTATACACCATGCTGGATTTTCTAGTATGGATACCTTCTCAACTTTGTAGTAGTTTTACAGCAAATACTTCCCAAATCTTTATAAAATTAAAAAGTATAACAGGACTTATAACTAATGAATTCCTTTTTGCTATGATGCATACACAAATGGAATAGGTAAATAACTTTCTTTTCACCCATTTTTTTTTCTCATCTCCACATCACCTGAGGAGACTGCATATAATATGATCCAGCACCAGTGCAGAGACACCAGGTTGGTGCAGTGTGCTCATAAACATGAAAAATGCTGAATAATATGAAGTAATATAAAGATACATGCCTCTTTAAAAATGGTATAATTCATGAAAGAAATACCAAGTTTTACTTTAGTAAATTATCACTGTCGGATCAGTAGTCAAAAATGCATTATCACCAGGTTTATAAGTTATTAGCATTTACTACTGCAATATTTGATTGTATATTGTTTATGACATTTAATTAATCAAAATAATACAGTTCTTTGATTAAATGAGTAAATGGTGCTTTTAATATTATTAAATAAACACAATTTGCTCAGAACATTTGTGAGTCCATTTCAGAAGACCCTGTGGTGGTTCATGCTTCCCAGGTGAGGGAATGGTCACCACCTTCCACTGCCCACCCATGGATGTCTTCACAGGGTGAGGGCAGTGGCACCACCCCTGAGGGTACTCTAGTACATGGTAGCCTGGTAAGCAGTGACCACCAAGAACTTCATGGCCTAGATGATGCAGCAGCTGAGAAGGCTTTAGAGAGATGTTTGCATCCACTGCAGTCTGTTCTCTAGGGGTTCATGACTTGATGACCATATCTCCACTGCTTTACCATCTGGGTCCCCCTACTTGTCCACCACAGAGGGAGGGATATTTGAGGGCTTCTGAACCAAGGTGTTTGTTGGATACCAGAGCTTCTCCTCCTCCCTTTTGTGTCTGTCTGCCATCTGTATGTCTTTTTCCCCCACCAACATCTGCCCAACACAGTGTTCCTGTCTGTCTTTTATGCATTTGTCCTTCCTAATTCTTTCCTAATCCTCTCTGTTATAGTTCTTCCCCAAATTCCCTCTTTAAAAAAATTAGAAAATAGGCAGGTGAGGATATCCCATACAAAAGCATAGTGCTCCTCCTCTCCAGCCTCATTTTGTGCAATCCTCTTAATGTGTTCCTTCCGTGTGTCCTTTGCCTTCTGCTACTCTACTTCCTGCATTCCTATTTTCCCTCTTTCCAAACTTTTAAAAGCCCAAACAGGGTGTCTATTAAGGATACCCTTTACAGTGAATAGAAAAAATCTTAAAAACAGTTTGGGTAATATGTCAGCCAGAAGCACTCAGCTCAGCTTAGTGTAGGTTCTTGTGGAAGTTCTCAAGCTTGCATTCCCACAGCCGCTTGGTGAAAATAACCAAAAGCATTCATGACTTTACATACATACAGCTCAATTCACACATGCCTATGGTGGTGTTTACTCATTTTATACCATTTCAGATGTGTAAAACTGCTGTAAACATTTTGTTGCCAGGCTGACATTTACAAAATAAGCACTACAACTTCTCACTTAGCTTATTTAAATGCAGGTCTAGTGTCACTGTTTGCTAATTACCACTATGCTCATGTGAACTGCAAGACTATAAAAACTATCATATATATCTCTGATTTGTGGAAACATTTTAATCTGTGTAACAAAGAAAATACACCTGGCAGTGGAAAGGAAAAAGAGGACATATGTTATCCTCTAAGGCTAATGGCCCTGGGGCCTTTACAAGCCTAGCCGTAGGATTACCCAGACATTGTGCCACCTGACTTTAGTTCCCAGTACCTCTGTCGAGAAGAGCCACTGGAGTTATTCCTGGAGTGAATTTTCTATTTCCCATACACTCACCAAGATTTCTCCTGAAGAGGAACAGTAAGGTGCTCTGCTTGACATGTATGAGAAGTCTATTGCATAGCATGGGGAGTCTCTGGGTTATGAACCTGTCCCTCCAGTACATTCTGTTGATTGTGGTCATGAGGTTGAGGTCTCATGAACATGTGGTGCAGAGGGATTGGGATTTCTTTAGATATAGCATTTCTAACAGAGCTGGGTCAGACATGGCTTTGTAAGTCAAGCAGAGATCACCTCTAAGTAGGCGATATGAGACAAAGAATAGTTGGAGCTTTTTGAGTCTGTCCATATAGGACAAGTGTTTAAGGCCTAGGATCCTCTTTGTGAGGTACTTTTGTGGCCTCTCCAGTTGTTGCAGGTGTCTAGTGAGGTACATGCCAAATGGGGCATTGTACTCGATGATTGGCCTAATGAAGGAAGAGTAGAGGGAGACAATGACCTCTTTCTTCCTGGATGCAAAACCCTTAGTAATGAGATGTGCCACATAAAAGGACTTTCTGACCACAGTGGTAATGTGGTGATCAAAAGAGAGGTTACTGTCAACCTGTGTTCCCAGATCTCTTATAACACCTTCTGCATTCAGTGGACTACCATCAATGTGTAATTCATGGGAACCGGTTTTTCCCAAAGGGGGTAATGACACATTTTTTGGCATTGAGCTTAAGGCCATGGTTCTGACACCAGTCGTTGGTCTCAGTGAGGCCATTCTGTAGGATGTCAACATCACTTGGGGAGTTAATAATAGCTCCCAACTTGCAATTGTCTGTGAACTTTGTCACCCAGAGTCCCTTCATGTTGGCCTGGACTTCAGAGAAGTAGATACCAAACAGGAGGGGACTCACGACCGAATCCTGTGGGATTCCACTTGTGACTAGTCAGCAGTCTGACTTGGAGTCAGCTAGTTTCACACTGTGGGTTCTATCTGTGAGCCAGTTTGCAACCCACCTAGTAATATAGGGGTTGATGCCTAGCTTAGGGAGTTTTTCTATGATTCCTGAGTGGGGAATGGTATCAAAGTCCTTAGCCAGATCAAGGTAGGCTGTATGAACCATCCATCTTTCATCCAAAGCTCTGGTGACTGAATCAAAGAAGTCAACCAAGTTGAGCAGACATGATCTACCCTTCACAAAACCAAACTGTGTGGGATCCAGAATTTGGAGATTCTCTATGTCCTTGTTTATTAGGTCCATGACTATGTGTTCTATAGCTTTGCATATCGGACTCATAAGTCTAATGGCGAAATAGTTCCCAGGGTCTGTAGATGCTCCTCCTTTGTGGAGAAGGATGACTGTAACAGTGTGCCATTCAGTAGGGACAAAGCCTGAGGTGAGGCTGTGATTGAACAGGGCACACAGATGAGGTACAAGTTCACTCTGTTGTTCATGTAGAACACAGCCGGGGATAATGTCAGGTCCCATAGAATCTGTATTCTTGGCCTTGGACAGTACTGTTTTAACCTGTGCAACAGTAATATTGGGAACCTGGCAATCTACTGGTATTGTGATTGGTCCTTTGGGGGGGAGAGGGGTAAAGTTGGCACTGAATCTGTTGGTCAGTATATTGGCAATATCTGTTAGCTCGGTATATGAGGTATCATTGTGCAGTAGCTCAGAGCAAATTTGGGTATTGCCATGAAGCTTCTTTACTTAACTACAGAAGGCCTTCTGGTTGTCTTTACTGTCTGCTTCAATTCTATTTTCATAGCTAGCTTTAGAGGATTTGATGAAGAATCTTGACTTTTTGTTGAGACTGATAAGGGTTCTAGTCTTGGGACTTCACCTTATTCTGCATCATTTGCCACCTTCTGTTGTAGGGTTTGTTTATGGAAGGGGACCACCAGATTGGCTTCCCTTTTTTTGGAGGAGAGCATCTTGGTTCTATTGGGTATGGCAAGATCCATGTATTTGTGTATGTGTTCGTACAGTGCATTGGTGTATGATTCGGCAGTCATGCAACTATTCTCAGTTTGCATGGGTGCCATGAAGTTAACCACCACTGTTTTTAGGAGCCCAAAATTAGCTTTGGAGAAGTTTTCCATGGTGGTTACCTTTGCGGGGTGGGGTGGGTGGTGGATTTCCAAGGTGATTAGTTTGTGGTTGGATCTAACCAGGGAGGAGTTGACTATTGGTGTAGAGCAACAGTTGCCCATGTTTGTAATGACCAGGTCAAGGATGTTGCTACCTCTAGTGTGGGTAAAAACGAACTGGTCCAGGGCATTGGAATTAATGAATTTCAGGAAACGTTCGGCAAATGTATTGGTACACGAGTATTTTTTTCCATTTAATGAAGGGGTAGTTGAAGTCGTCCAGTATGAGTGTGTTAGGTTGGACCCTAATATCCTCCAGAGTGCTTAGGAATGTGGATTGTGAGTCTTGGGACATAGTTGGGGATGTATAGCAGGCTACGACCTGAATCGCTGTCTTACTCAATGTTAGCTGCACCTGAAGTATCTCTGATGCATTATGTTGGGCTACCAGTCTCAAGGTGTGCGCATCCTTTATGAATATGGAAACACCACTGCCTTTGGAGCTTCGGTCCAAGTTCTGGGGCCGAAAGGTGTGGAATGAGTTATAGCCTGGTAGTCCAGGGGTGCTTTCTCTGCCTTGAACCTGGTCTCTGTTACAGCAGAAATGTTAATGTCCTCCATTTTAAGGAGTGCTTTGTGCGAGTGCATTTTGAGATTTAGACTTCTAGCAATGAGCAGCATGACCCTCAGATTGCATTTGTTTCTAGCTGTTACCGTGGTAATTTGGTCTTTGGAGCACCACCTAAAAAAAGGCACTATAGGGGTGGCAAGAGCCTTGGCCAGTAACCGGAAGCCCAGGGGAGACAGATGCAGGCCATCTCTGGCAAAGCATTGAGGTCTGTCAATCATGTCATCCCAGGCAGACAGATACTGGATCCCTTTTAGAATGACACCAGAAACTCAGTCAATTGTTGAAATCAATCATTTTCTGCTTGTACTGTGTTATCATTCTGGGTGATGGTAAGATGTTCCTCAGGGCTAGGGTCATACCCGCCTGGGCTACATAATCCGAGAGCTCCTCCATGTCTCATTTCATGTAGTCCAGGGAGGTCAGGTCATTGACACCCACATGTACAATGACAGAGTCATATTTGTACCTGTTGTTGAGGGACCTGAGTGTATGTGTTATGTGGCAGATCCTGGCACCTGACAAGCAGCTGACTGTTACTTTCTCCTTATTCAACCTAGTGAGTGGGACATCAGTGTACCTAACTATCACGTCACCTATGACTAGTGTGTTGGGCATGCTGTTATGCCTTAGGGGCTTTGGTTGAGTGGCACGCTGTTTAGGAGAGTTATGTGTCTCATGATTAGTGTTGTGTTGTGGTGGTCAAGTGCGTTTCTGCCTCGGAGGTCTCTGCTGTTTGGGTAGATTTTTATTGACAGCATCCACGAAGGTGGGTGTGTGGTTTGTGTTTTTATTTGAAGGCAGTGCTGGTGTGTGTTCTGTAGGGTTATGGGTTCCATGTGGTGTGGTGCAAGTGTTGGCCTTCTCCTCTTGACCAGCTATTCCGGTCTTGGCTGAGAGTGCGTGGCTTCCAATTTGGATATATATAAGTGCATCTCTCACAAGTCTGAGTGTTGGGAGGTAAGAGGAGAGGGTTGTCAGTGTACATGAGGCAGTTGCTACATTGCCTCAGGATGCCCAAGTTCACCAGGTTAATAGGAGAAAGCACAGGGAACTGACCTTTAGACATGCCTGGAGAGGTGGTCATTAATAATAAGTACTGGAGCTGTTTCCTTTTAGAACGTTTAGTGCTGGTAGCACTTCTGTGTGCTACAATAATTGCTGCAAGAAGTCTGGTAAAGTGCTAGACTAATAAGGTAGTAAAAGTGCAGGACAGGAGAGAACTAGCAGATCATGTGATGCACACCAGCTAACAAATGTCATTACAGTGCTGAAAAGTTGTCATCAAAATGTTGTTACAAACTATACCACAAAAAGAAGAAAAAAACATATTTAACAACTGCATTATGTACTTTAATTTGATCAGTGAAAAAATCAAGACCTTAGAATGCTTTTCTGCTCAGATATTTGAAGATGGATAGCTGGAGCACTGAAAATGTTAGCATCTTCCCTTTCAAATGTCAAAGTAGCTACTGACAAACTCACGTAAAGAAAACATGATCATGAAAAAAACTGTAGCTACCCAGAAAAGGCAAAGAAAATACTAAGTGGATGAGAAAAAAAAACAGACAATAAAAAGGAACAAAATGTAAGTATTTAGAATAAGGCACAAAGCTGTGGTAAAAAGGATGCTTAAAATGATGGATTCAAAGCAAAATGTCTTTATATTTCGGTGGATTCAGTCAAAGAATAATGCCTTCATACTTTGCCAGTAATAAGACACATGGTACAGAGAAAGTGACACAAGTAAAATGTAATTTTATTAGAATAAACAGTTCATAGGTAGAGAAGGGAAAAAACAAGAGGGTATCTGGCCTACTGTATAAGGAAGCAATTGTAGCACCAAAACAGGTTTAGTCCTAAATCTAGATGTCAGACTAGATAAGGACCACTTCATCAAAAACAAAACTACATCAAAAAAGTAAACTCCTCAACTAGTCTAAACTTCAAAATTCCAACTTACTGCATCGAGGAGAACTCACACATACATAGCTTACACACATGCATATACATATACATCAAAAAGCAAAGCGCTGTACTTCACAACATCAAAACAGTTTAATAAATAAAGCTTTTGGACAGAGATCCTTTATCAGCGTTACAAAATTACAAATAAAAAAAGGGTCTATATACAATTTCAAACAAGTTCACATGATACAACCCACCCTATCAAATGTTAATAACAATTATAAATCAATTAAATCCAAATGCATCAATTAATATTGCCATAACCATACACTTGTAAAGAACTGAGTTATATACAAAATACATATAACAACCAACAATTAAAATTGATTAAAAATAAAAATAAAAACAAAACCAAAAACACTTAACGTTAAGTCACTTAATGTTCTGTTGTGTTTCTTTTAAAATAGGCTTAATAGTTACCTGTTTATTTAGCTGGGGTGCCTTCTGTGTGGAGTCTGCATGTCCTCCCTGTGGTCGCGTGGGTTTCCTCCGGGTGCTCCGGTTTCCTCCCACATCCCAAACACATGCTGTAGGAGGATTGGACAGACGAAATTGGCCCTAGGTGCGAGTGCATGTGTGTGCCTTCTGTGGAAGGTTGGGCACTGAGCTGGCAACTCGACACAGTAAAACTTCACTGCCGATCATAAGCGGACAGGTGATCCGCTGTGGCGACCCCTGACCGGGAAAAAGCCGAAAGAAGAAGTCGTTACCTGTTTATTTAAAGCAGGGTATAAGTCAGTCTGCAGACGTATAATCCATTCATATTCTTTGGTTTTTAACCTATTGTTAATATCCCCCCTACTAGCACTAGTGTGTAAAACTTCTATCACTTTAAACAAAAACGTACGACATTCACCATTTTCCTGCATATGTTGAGCAAGTGCATTTGTCCATCAAACCAAAGAATATGAATGGATTATATGTCTGCAGGTTGACATGTACCCTGGTTTAAATAAACAGGTAACTATTAAGCCTATTTTAAAACAAAAACAGAACATTAAGTGACTTAACCTTAAATGTTTTTGGTTTTGTTTTTATTTTTAATTGTTGGTTATATGTATTTTGTATATAACTCAGTTCTTTACAAGTGTATGGTTATGGCAATATTAATTGATGCATTTGGATTTAATTGATTTATAATTGTTATTAACATTTGATAGGCTAGGTTGTGTCAAGTGAACTTGTTTGAAATTGTATATAGGCTGTTTTTATTTGTAATTTTGTAACACTGATGAAGGATCCCTATCCAAAAGCTCTGCTATTTATTAAACTGTTCTGACGATGTGAAGTAGAGATTTTTGCTTTTTGTTTTGATTTACTTTTTGCTTACTTCGCTTTACCACGGGTTTCACTTCTTTGTGATTGATATACATGCACATCCACAACAAACTCACTCACCATTCAACATACATGCAGGAGTGGTAAGAGCCCCACACTTCCTGTGGTAAAAGTACCTCCAAGATCACACTTACACTGAGGTAATTAACAAAATCACAGATGTACCTGTCTCATAAAAGAGGCACTTCTCGTACCTTTCATACACTCAACATCAGGCATACAGTCTCAACAACATCAATCTTGTGATCTCTCATGTACATACTAATTACAGCACTTCCCACAGTATACTGGTAGTTGCATACCTATGGTCATCCATAAAGCATAGTTTAGACTCATAATTAACCACAGACGCCTGTACCCTCTCACTGAGCACAAATTACCACTCAATCACCAAGCAAACATATACACATGCCATATGTTTGATCAGACAATCAAGCACAAGAAACTCAGCCAATACTGCCAACAGACACACATACACACAATAATTCACCAGCATGTACACACATGCAGGCATGCATGCACACACACCTTACCTTATCTGTCTGTGATTGAATTTCCCATAACTAACTAAATAAATAATCAATAAATCAATATGAATATATATATATATACATACACACACACACACACACACACACACACACACACACACACACTCAATGAAACTGCTCCTTGGACTTGCTGCTAAACTAAGTCAGCTTATATCTCGAATAACATTCACAGAGGCCATAAGAGACCTAGCCATATACACCTTTAAGTAGACACACTTAAAAGCTTTTGCCATCCTTTATAAGTACTTAATAGTCCACTGCCCAAATCAAGCACGGCCATACATTATAACCTTGGTGCAAATCTTTGTCCATAAATCCAATAATCAGGGCTAGCCTTAAAGGCAGGCAAAGTATTACCTTGCTTGACATGTAGTGGTCACTTATTCCGTAGGGTAGGAATACATTGCGTTAGGAACCTCTGTCTCCTGTGAGTCTTGTTTATTTTTGGTGTGAATTTAGGTCTCCATTGCTGATGTTTGTAGATACACTGGTTTTGCAAAGAAAGAGGAGATCAAATATGACTGAGACTTTCATGGCTTGAAAAGCAAGACACAAGTCACCTCAGACCGGCTTGTAGCTGTTGATTATAAGGAGAGTCGTGTTAGCCTATCGGGATAGTTGAATAATTTTTAAGTCCTTTAAGTGTTTTGGTTCAAAACTGTTGAGGCCTTTGCAGTTGGGCAGTATGCCTGGACTTGTATTTACCAAAGGATCATTACATTCAAAGAGTTTGATGAGGGAAGAGTACAGTGGTAAGATGACTTCTTTGTATCTTAAAAACATTCCCTTGGAAATTAACTGGGTCAAATAGAAAGATTTTCTGACCAAGTTTGAAAACATGATGATCGAATGAAAGAGACATGTTCCATGTGGGTAGAGAGTTGTCCTCATGTGTTAGACACATACTTGTATATACACTCCTGTGATGATCGAATGAAAGAGACATGTTCCATGTGGGTGTAGAGTTGTCCACGTGTGTTAGACACATACTTGTATACACACTCCTGTACACTATCACTGAAAAAGGATCTACCATTCTCTCATCAAACAACCAACATACACAGAAACCAATCCTCCAAAGGCAGACGTCCTCTCTGGTGGACCCCAGCCATAAACAAACTATACAATGAAGGAGGAAGCTACTAAATGATAGAGCAAAATCCCAAAAAGGGAAGGCATCACTGATCAGTATTAACAAAAATCTACGGGCACTCATAAAATTGTCTAAGGCCAGCTTCGAGAGAAAAATTGCACAGGACACTAAGGATAATCACAAGGCTTTCTTTAGTTATGTTAGGAACCTGGGTGGTAATTCCCAGATATGCACAGAATTAGTCCAAAATGACAAAAAATACACCGAACCCACAGACATTGCCAACATCCTAGCTGACAGGTTCAGCGCAAATCCCCCCCACCAAAAGGGCAAATATCTATCCCAGCAGAGTGCTGCCCCCCGGACATCTCAGATGCTCAGGTAAGAGCCGCCCACTCCAAAGCAAAAAACACAGCATCAATAGGACCAGACGGTGTCCTGGGCTGCATCCTACATGAACTCCAAGAAGAGCTAAACCCAAACATAAAACTACTGTTCAATCTCAGCTTTACTACAGGATATGTGCCCAAAGAATGGCGTACAGCAACAGTGGTCCCTCTCCATAAAGGTGGTGTCTCAACGGATCCTGGAAACTATCGCCCCATAAGCCTGACTAGCTTGGTCTGCAAAGCTATGGAAAGGATCATCATGGACCTCATAAATAAAGATATTGGGGACCTACAGACACTGGATCCTACCCAGTTCGGCTTTGTTAAGGGCAGATCCTGCCTCTTAAACCTGGTTGATTTCTTTGAAACAGTCACCAAGGCCATTGACGAGGGGAAGGTGGTCCACACAGCCTACCTGGACCTCGCAAAAGCCTTCGATACAATACCCCACTCGGGCATTATAGATAAGCTCACCAGCTTAAATATAAACCCCTATGTCACTAGATGGATTGCAAACTGGCTCAAGAATAGAACCCACATGGTTAGAATTGCTGGAGCCATGTCAGACTCCAAACCAGTTACAAGTGGTGTCCCACAAGGCTCAGTCCTGGGACCTCTCTTGTTCGGTATATATTTCTCGGAGGTACAGGCCAACATGGAAGGACTGTGGCTGACCACGTTCGCAGATGACTGCAAACTGGGTGCCATAATCGGCTCTCCAGCCGACATAAGCATCCTCCAAACGGGCCTCATAGAAACAGACAACTGGTGCCAGAGCCATGGCCTCAAGCTAAATGCCAAAAAGTGTATAGTCATCCCCTTTGGCAAAAACAAAGTGCCCACAAATTACCACATAGGTGGTAATCCATTAAGTACAGAAGAAGTAATTAGGGACTTGGGGACCCAAGTTGATAGCAATCTCTCATTTGACAACCACGTGGCCAAAGTGGTTAGAAAAACATTTTATATAGCCCACCTAATCATGAAGGGATTCACATCTAGATCAGGGAGGTCATCGTGCCTCTTTACTCATCCCTCATCAGGCCCATAATTGAGTACAATGCCCTTGTTGGGATGTACCTTACCAGACACCTGCAGCAACTGGAAAGACCCCAAAAGTACCTCACCAAGAGGATCAAAGGGCTCAAACAGATGCCATATGCTGCCCGGTTAAAGAAACTCCAGCTCTACTCAGTGGCATACCGCCTGTTCAGAGGCGATCTGTGCCTGACATACAAAGCCATGTCCAACCCGGAATTAATGGACATGCTGCACCTCAGAAAATCCAAATCCCATCGAGCTACGCGCTCGAGAGACTTGAACCTCAGCACTGAAATAAATAGGACATGCTGGAGGGACAGATTCATAACCCAGAGGCTCCCTTCACTCTGGAATAAAATCCCAGTCCAGGTTAGGCAGAGTCTCTCACTGACTCTCTTCAAGAGGAATCTTGATGAATGGATGGGAGATCGTAGGTTTACCCCGGGTATCACTTCTGTGTCACTGTTAGACAGAGGCACAGTATACTAACCTTGAAAAAGGGCATAGCAAAATAAATTTAAAATGGGTGGCGAAAGCCAAACACATTCTGGCTAGGCTTATAAATGCCCTAGGGCAGATAGCCTATTATGAACCTATGAACTGACCAGCGACTCAAACACACAAAACCCAGCCAAAACCATCCACAGACACACACTACAGTTACACTGAAAACTTGGAATGATAGCACAGTCTGCACCAGTTTTATGCAGAAATCCCCCTTACAGAAAAAAATGCAAAATTGTAAACGGTATTCTCATACCCCTCAACTGCTCTATATTAAGTTAAGTGCTTCACCTTTAATTCAGAAGTATATGTTTGCTCCACTGCTCTGATTTGATATTAGACAACTCTGATTTATTTTCTATTTTATTGATTCAGTTGTAGAAACAATAAGAAAGCGACTTCTTGGAGCTTGAAACAGTCAAAATGGACTAGTAGTGGACAAACCTGCAATGTAGCAGCACTAGCATGGTCTGTTTAAAAAAAATATCTGGTACCAATCAGAGCTGGAAATATTTCAATGTTTTCCTGATTAATGGGTGGTTGGTAGAATAGTTTAATAGCTGTCAGTTACAATGTTTGTATTTAAAAGATCAGAACCATGCACTCAAGATATATACACTCGTTATACTGTGTGTGTGTGCGCAGAGGCCATAACTGTATATTGTCACCAATTTTACATTATATTTTTGGTCTTCTTCTTCTTTTGACTTTTCCCAGTTAGGGTCGCCACAGCAGATCACCTGTCTGCTTATGATTGGCAGTGGAGTTTTACAATGTTGAGGTGCCAGCCCGGTGCCCAACCTTCCACAGAAAGCACACACATGCATGCACTCATGCCTAGGGACAATTTGGAATATCGAATCCACCTACAGCATGTCTTTGGGATGTGGGAGGAAACCCACGTGACCACAGGGAGGACATGCATACTCTGCACAGAAGGCACTCCAGCCAAGGATTGAACCAGAGAACCTCTTGCTGTGAGGCGGCAATGCTAACCGCTGCACCACCGCGCCCACCCATACATTATATTTTTGGTCTACTTCTCATAAAATGTGTGTTTTTCTGACAGATTGTTGTGGACTGCAGTCACTGAATAATGAAAAACATACAGGTTTTACACTACATATCCTCCAGAAAATGTTTGTTAATGCAAAATGCTTTATTCTAGCAACTTTCTAAGTATTTAAGAACAATACTTAAAATTTGTCCCTGCTTGTGGGTCTTTTTACATGATTCTTGAGGTCAGAGGTTGGCAGGGCAGAGAGGGATTGCAAATGCATTACACTGTATAATTCTAATAACTATGAGCTGAAATACATTTCTTAGTCATTATTTATTTATTTGTCCACTCATTTATTTGATGGTAAGCAGACATTTGAGGAGCATAGAGTCATACAAATTACTGTAATTGATGGTCACACCTCTGTGTGTGTGTGTGTGTGTGTGTGTGTGTGTGTGTGTGTGTGTGTGTGTGTGTGTGTGTGTGTGTGTGTGTGTGTGTACACTGACTTAAAGTACTGGTGCTGAAATGAAGGCTCAAGAGGACAAATTTACACGTGTCTTCACCCTGTAGGGGAGTACAAATTAATAACTTACATTTATTTTTGTGTGCTATGGTTTTGGACCTTTTCTATGATTTATGATGGTCCCCTGCTCTGATTTTGAAAGTTATGGATATGCTGGACAGCTGATAAAAAGATGGTATTCCTGGTTATAGACCTCTGATACCTTAGAAGAAATGGAGCACCTTGGTTGCAGCAAAATCAAACAGCAGAATAATTTCTGATGCTCAGAGCAACAGGCTGATCAAGAGAGAGCAATAGTTTTGTTCTTCTCAAATGTGGACAGAGAAAAAACAGAGTTAAAACTTGGTAGTATTTGCAAACAAAATGGATAGTCCACTGTGTAGCAGTTAACAATTCTGTCTCATGATGCATGGCTCTACAGTTTATTTCCAAGCTGAACTGCTTTAAGTGCAGAGTCTGCATGTATTTCATGTGTTCACATAGGTCCTAGCTAGTGCAGATCCTCTCAGATCCTAAGGACATGGCAACAGATTAACTGTTGATACTCTAAAATTGGCCCTAGATATGCACATTTGTGTGTCTCTCTCTCTCTCTCTCTCTATATATATATATATATATATATATATATATATATATATATACACACACATAAAATTATCTATAGATAGATATATATACATCCTATGATGATCTGGCATCCATCCAGGAGTAATTCTCAACCTTACACTTTCAGAGTGTTGAGACAGGATCTGGCTTTGCAATGACTCTGAAATAAAGTGAGTATCAAAAAAGGAATGAACATAAATAGTACACTTCAAAATCAAATTAATTACAGGGCTGAATCAACCAAAGCTAAGCACTCCCTATAAATTAACTACATATCCAAATCAAAAGTGTGGTTTTGAAGTCCCACAGGACAGACTCCAACAAAATAAGGAAATCCCCCAGAATTTGAAGCAAACAGTCATAGATATATGTGAAAGAAAACTATGAATACTTCAACACTACTATCAAAGAGGCATCAATCATTCATGCAAGACAATATGTAAATCAAAAGGAAGGAAAAACAAACTGCAGTTCTCAGATGATGTTTAAGGCAAACCAGCAAGCACTGAACAAATATAAAGAACCAAACATCAAAAAAGAAAGAAGAAAGAGACAGTGATGGTAAATAAAATGGAATGAAGCTGGACAGAAACAAATGATTGCTGAGTGAACGCTTCTGCATGGTATTCATGAAAGAAGAGAAAAAAGATAACCCAAAACCAATTAGAAGACATGGCATGATAAATGAACTAATTCCAATCAACTAATTCCAATCCTTTCACAGTAGAAAGGTTCCATAAGTAAACAAATGTTATAAATATGGGTGAGGTAGTGGGGCCTCATTGGAGTTTCCATAGAATTCTTGAAAAACTGAGGAGAAAACGTTTGACACCAAATACTAATATCTTAAAAATGACAACAAATTCTAATCTTTGAGCCCCTCTGTCCCTTCTGTACTAAGCTACAGCCACTGTGTGATATAAAACATGATGCTGTGCCAGATATCCTTGTTTTAATCCTAGTCCCAAGCTGTTTTCCTTTGTTCACTATCCCAGCCATTCATTATATTGCCTAATATTCTCTTTCCTTGGCAGTAGCTGCTGGCAGAAGTGACACTTCTGAGAACGGTACCCCAACAGCCAATCCTGACACATCTGTTATTTTTTTTTCCAGTTAATAATTACTTCAGCTCTCCTTTTTAACAAGTAATTTGTACATATGTGCACCACAACGTAAGTCCACAACCTATGTGCACTACAACATAAGTTCACTACTCATCCTTCATGGCGACCTTGGCCACATCCTCCCATGTCTTGCCAAGTCTGAGCTAAAGGTCTGTTTCACTGTATCCTGGTGTCTTCTGTCAACCTTGCCAAGACTTTAAATCTACTTGGTTAGTGAGTCTCCATTCATCAAAATCCACTTGATTGGTTCAATAACAACTCTTGTCTTCTGCATCACTTCCCTAACTGCACCATCCTCAGCACATCTCAGTGTCACTCTTCTGCTACAGCACTGGATTCCTTTTCTATCCACACCCTTTATACTGGCTACAAACCCTAATTCTGTTTTCCACTTCTATTCCCCTCACCTTCATGCTGCTCTTCCATCTCCTGCACCTCTTTCTGAGCAAATCATCTGTTCCTCCTAGGGTGTGATTATCTGTCTCTGGAACCCTGCCTCCTTCTATCAATCCTCCTCCTCACAATGTTGTCTGACTGATATTGCTCCTTCCTCATCTTTGGGTGAGTGCCTTTCACTTCCCAGTATTCCTTTACTCTCACTCTGCTGTTTCCTCTTGCTTGGCCATCTTTGGCGCTAACTCTTCTTCATCACAAGTGTCTTCTCTTTCCCTCCAAATTGCTTGTATTCTCACTGACATCCCTTTCCTGGTTACCTCCTTCATCTTCTCATCTTTCACTGCTTTCTGTCTATTACCAGTCATTTTGCTTCTTTTAAACATCTTCCTGTCTGCTATCTTATTTGATTGTATTTCTCTAACTAAGACTTCTGTGTTCTCTTATCCTCTACTTGTCCTCTTCTGTCTCTTACCAACTTTCTCCTGTACTCCTGTAGTCTTTTCCATTCCATTCCTTCCTCCCCTATCTAGCAATCCCACTGTAATTTCTATTTTCCATGTTCCCTCCTGAAGCCCTGCCATTCTTCTATAGACCTCACATTCTCTGTTACCCCAAAGATTCCTGAACTAAACAACTTACTCTCCCCCCCATCTTCTCAAAAGTACAGTACTTCCTCCTTTCTGGGTATTCTCTATTTATTTTTTAGCACCTAGCTAGGAGACATAGCTCTCAGATGTCCCTGATTTTGAAGGCCATCATTCATTTTATGTCATATTTTTGCCCTGCACCTCATAAAATGTTTGATTTTCTGGTAAATCACTAAGGATTACAGTCAGTCGATAATGTCAGACATTAAAGTTTTAGAATTATTATTACTTAGAAATGCATGCTTAGTCAGCACCATGGCATAGAGGAATAAAGCCCTATTGCCCAAGCAACCTGCGTTCATTTAGAAACTCAAGCATATGAGGTGCCAACATGGAGAGGACAGGCTCGCCTATTTTACCAGGAGGGGAAGGGTGTATGTCCAGAGCACACATGATTTCTCAGGTGGAGACTGGGGAAACTACAACAGAGTACAACTGAGGAAGACTGAAATGGCTTGATGATGCCAGCCTTTTGTGGAAGTGAGGGGTGAATCATCTTTAAAAATTCCATTGCATGTCCCGCCCTCAGAATGTGCAAGTCATACACAAGAAAGGGCACTAAGGCAAAAACTCCATGACATCAGTATGATGCAGTCTTGGGATGCCTTAATCTCCTCACTGGCTCCAACCCAGTGGACATAGTCCAGGGGAGTTGGTAGACCCAATGAATAAGGGGGGGGTGCATGTTGATGCAGAAATCTTTTATTCTAACTGTATCAGTGAACTAGATTAATAATTAAAATTGCCTTTAACCTGATTTTTTTTTTATTCTGTTTCACACTACTAAGCAAAGAATAAGTATGCTAGGGCATCTATCCCAGTTTTATTGAATCATAAGCATCTAGGTGCTTTTAACAAAAAGTTTAAAATCATTCTTTTTTCTGAAAATTATTTTTTTAAATGCCATGAAACATGCATGTAAAGGATTTTAAGTGTGACATAAGGGACAGACAGGGTAGAATGTACACCAGTCTAAATAAACAACTGTTGAAGGCAAACTATGTGATACGGCAACAAAATAAAACGAGTTGCATTCCAGAAATCTGACAACATTCGTGGAAGATATAAGTAAAACCTTAATTTATCTCCTTCCCCCAAACTTATTGCATCAGTTCTGAGGTGACTGCAACTCATATGAGAAGAATAAATTCCTGCAATGCAATGACCCCTATAAACAGACAAATTAGTCACAATGGGCAAAACAGCCCTGTGCAATAGCCTAAATACCATACTATGCCAAACATACATCTTTTCATGTAAAGTCAAACTGTGGCTGTAAGGGAGGGAAATCTGAGCTAAATAAGTTTTAGGACTATATGGTTGTGACAGGAGAGGTAGTAGGCATGGGGAAGCTAGAGTAAATGTGTATACAAAAAAAGGAAGGTGAAAATGAGAAAAAAGTTTACAATGAGTTAAAAAGAAAATCAGTGTGGGTTATGGTTGGAAGAAAGCAGAAAAGGTAGCAGTATTTCAAATACACTGTTTGTGAATTACTGAAGAAAAGAACAGGAAATATATTGACCTATATAAGGAGAATAATGACTGCTAAAACATGTTACAAAATTAGCTACATATGGGATGAAGGGTGGAGAATAACAGAAATGCAGAGTACTATAGGAAAATTGATAGTAAATAATAAAATAATAAATAAGATCTTTATTCTAACTGGATGTGCTACTGTTCATCTCTTCAAATAAAGCCCCATCTGTCTCAAAGTTACCAGTCACAGCCTTTTCCAGCTCTACTGCACCTAATACTACCAATCTAGATAACTACCCATCAATAACCCCAGCTAATGCAGTATTATTCTTCCTCTGTAATGAATGCACTCAGCTCATATGAATTTAATCTAATTAATGTGCACTTGCACGTGTTACTTTTTTATTATGTCTTATGCCTGAAGAATTTTATGTATAATACTAAATGACTGTCTAAAGTATATGCAAAACATGGAGCTTTTCTCCTTGCGCCTTCACTGAAAGGGGCTTTTTTTTTGTTGACTAAACCCAGCCATATAAACGTGATAAATAATTTCAAATAAATAATCAAACTGATTTTATTATTAAAGATGGACAGTATGCACGATACAAAATGGAAACAGTGTATGTCCAAGATGAAGGCTGTGAACAAAGCAGATAAAACAAAATGAAATTAATAAGACAAAACAGCAACAATATGATTGTATGAGGAAAAAAAACACTGAAAAGGCTACAGTTTACAAAGATTTCTACTAAAGGGTGAATATGAGGGATCTATGTCATATCAGCGAATTGCCACATTGTCAAATGTCATCTCATCAACAATGCAGGCCGTCAAACCCCCCACTAATTATATATACCAACTCCGAGATCACACAACATTGGGGAAAAGGGCAAATTTCCTGATCTCTACTGTAGTAATGTTAGAATGGTTCAAAGGACTGCATTGTCGATGAGATGATACTTTCAACAATGTGGCCATTCACTGATATGACATACACCCCTTGAAAAAAATGGAGCTCAGTTTGCTTCTCCAAAATAAAATTAAACATTATAATGGAAGTATTAAAATACCTTAGTGGGTAGCATCCATAGACTAGCAAAACCAAACACATATGCGGGATTAAGAGCAGAAATATGATACTTTAAAAATGGGCTTGGAGTGTCAACAAACCTCAATGTAGACTTGATGTTCCAAAGGGGAGAACTAATGTACAGGAAGAGCCCAGTAAAAAAAGAATTGCAGCTACTGATGGCACAAAATCAATATGCTATGAATGAAAAATTTCACTGCAGCTGCTGTTTATTTCCTGTACACTATTCACAGTTCTTAAAATTTTGTGAATGAAATGGAAAAAAAAATAAAAACAGAACTAGCACAATTAACTACAGCAGCAGTTACAAGGCCGTGCATATGAGTGCAACCAAGCATGTGCATTTGTGTGTGAGATCTTGTAAAAGTTTGAATTGTATGCGTCTGGCAGCAGTGATCTAAAATACTATTAATTCTTTCATTCATTTGATGACAATCACACATCCAAGCTGTACGCAGTCAGCAAAACAGCTACATCTGTGTGTGTACCTGTCTGTCTGTCTGTCTGTGGAGTGAGAGTACTAAGAGCTTGCAATGTGTGTGTCCTGAGAGCAATGAGCTGAATACATTACTAAGGCTATTATTTATGCATTTATTCATTTTATCACAATCAGACATCTGAGTCATACAGTCAGTAAAGTCACTGTAATTTCTGTACAGATCTGTGTGAACCCCTGTCTCTGTGCCTCTGTATCAATATATGGATTGGTGTGTGTGTGTGTTTGCACCTGAGTTTATCTATAGGTATACTTCTGAATCTGTCCATTTGTGTTGCTATACATGTATGTGTCTGCATGAGTATTTAGTGTGTGTGTGAGGACATAATTTTGTAGGATTTGGGCAAAAATGTAAATCATTTGAAAAGAAGCAACTTACAACAAACAAGGAGAAGGAGGAGCAGGAAAAGGAAGACATAGTTTGGATGAGAAACCATATTATCCGTATTTGTTTCACATTATTTATAGGAAAATGACTAGTGAATGAATGTATAGAATAAAGCAAGAATATCAGGGAGTCTGTATGTGCAATACAGGAAATGAAGGGGGAATGAGAAAGAAATGTGGTGAGGAAGAGAGAAGGTTTCAAAATGGAAAGGAGGGTTGATGAATGAGCTATGGATGAAAATTAAAGTATGGAATGTAAGGGGCAAGGTGTATAAAAGGACAGCTGGAAGAAGTTAGAAGAAAGAAACCTGACAAAGTGTTCTAAATGATTGAGTTGCCATAAAAAAGAAGATTAGATACAATATTTTAAAGACAGTGAATAAAAATGGAACTCCTCTATATACTAAGTGCAGCAGCTCAGTATTTTGCTATGAAATACAGATGTTAAAAAATAATTTAAAATAAAATTAAAATGGTGAAATGTTGAAAATGTAAGGACAATGATGAAACAGTACGTCTTCATCTTTTTTGAGTGGCCTTATATAAGGAACATTTTGTAAGCCAGTGGCTGCCAGCCCACTGGTACAGACAAAGTTTACCTGTGCCACTGATTACCTGAGATCAAGAAGTGGCTTGCGCAATGGAAGCTAGCCAGTGGTGTTAGGAATGAGTGACTGATGTCTGTGCATCCTCATCAAGGAGACAGTGAGGATGCCAGGAGAAGGCCAGAAATTCTGCTTCTGCACTGCACAATTTCTAGAGCAGCATGTGGCAGGAATCTTATCAGAGTGGTGTAGAAGGGAGCATGCATACAAATGGTCAGTGTGGCTCCACTGCTCACCATATATTCACTCAAAATATGTGGGAAGAGTTAGAAAATTTAAAATAAAAAGGTTTGAAAAAATATTAAGTCATTAGTTTCTAGAGTAAAAAAAATCGAACGTGGGATACTTGTTTTTTTTTTGCTTTTGAAAATTGGGAAATGTATTTTTCTTTTAAAATTATTTGATATGGGAAGTTTAACAGCACTGATGATATGTGCCAGCCTAGCATTTCTCTGATTTTGTGGAAAAAGAGGGTCTGGAATGTTCATGCATGTGGTTAAAATGTTTGAAACTGTTTTATTATGAAGATACTTTTGTTATTATCTTTTATTTTACTTTCATGGCAACATTTAATTTTATTCAGCAATGTATTTTTTGCCTTGACTGCACATGACATCATGAATAAAATTTATCTTTTAGGTTAAAAAGAAAACTATATTATGGAATATCACATCACAGAACATAGGTGTGTGATGCATGCATAAATAATGGTGTGCACTGGAGAAACGTACTGCATACAACTAGGTAGATAACTTAATGGGTAAAAGAATATGTGAGAGCATAAGGACACTGGTGGACAGCAGCAAAGTCTGCAGAGGAACTGTATGATTAAAAAGCAGAATAAAGGTGAGACAGACAGGTGCATGGGCCTTAAATCCTGCCCTACTGCTGCCAAATAATGTGCAGAACAGATGGGCTTTTAATTCCACTAATATCAAAAAAATATGGCTTGCATACACACTAGGTGCCATCTATCAATGTAGCTGACACCTATTATGTATGTAAGGGCTGAATGGTCTTAAGAGATTAGTGCAAATGTGCACTACTGTCTTCGGGTATGATTGACAACTGTCACACCCATACATGCATTACACTCAACAGTTACAGAAAATTATTATAATCACTGACTCCCCAGGATCTCAGTCATTTTGGTCTCAACCCTGTGCCTTCTAGTGTATTCTTACTAATTTTAATTGAGACTTAAAAAAACTATTTTCTCATACACATGCTCTCACAATATTTCCCAGAACAGTGCTTCTGATCCTCTCCAGTGATAGAAGTCCTTTCTTGTAATCATTGTACATGTTGCCACCAATCAGATTAGTAATCTGATAACAAGATCTCTGTTATTGAATATTCTTCCAATGAGCACCTAACATTAAACTACAATAGCGGTCAGCTAAACATTCTTCATTCAAACATGGTGGATGCCAACAATCACATTGATGCAGCGAGGATGCCCTTCATTAATTAGATAAAACAGTAATCACATTTTTTTAAAAGATCTCATGAAAACTCTTATGTTTATAAACACTAAGTTATACATATAATGCAGTATTGCAGTTGCAAAAGGAAAAGAAAAGAAAATATTTCATATGGATAGACGGCTGAAAAAACTTAAACTGCCTCTTTGTTATTTCCAATTAGCTACTGCAGCTGACTGAATCATCAGCAAGAAAATAGTCCAACAAGTTTGTCATCCATAAATCATTAGTTGATCTTTCTCCATGTTAGAATTTTCACAGTCTAAATAACAGTCCCAGACAAACAGAAAGAAAGGACAGCAGCAACTTTGGATGATTATAGTCCATGGAGGTTAGATAGATTTCAAACATAAATAGGATCCCTCTTTCCTTTTAAAACAAGAACTACAAACCACAGACACTTCCAGACCACGGTGAGGTAATTCAACTTGTCAAGGAAACAGTGGAACATTAAAACATTAAAAATTCAATATTATTAAAAGGGAACAGTAACAAATCCTGCTCATCTAATGAAATATACAGTTACGTTTACTCAAAGAGAAGTGCAGTGATATGCAAAATTTTATATATGAAATATTGTGAGAATGCATGACTGTTACATGAAAGGTTAGAGAAATAAAAATTTGATATAGTACAGATAAAAATGTAAAGAGAAAACATTAAAGGAAATGAATGGTATAATAACAATACAGCTGTACCAGTGAAATGTACAAGTTTGAAGCTACAAGGGGAAAAACAAAGGGGGGAAATTCATGAAGGTACCTCAACATGTACACCTGTGTGTACACACCATGGAAAACTTTTGGTATTCACTGACCACCCTAACATAGTGCTGCACAGTACTCTAGTATGAAGATATGGAGCACCATGTAGGGCTGGCTCCATGGCCATGCTGAAAGCAAATGAGGCAGTCTGGGGAAGAGACATATGTCAATTAGCCATATGCTCTCTCTCCAAGAACTGTCTCCAGGAAGACATTCACATGCTGAGACTTTCAAGAAATCACTAAGCTGTACTGATCATTAAAGCCCGCCCTACTTTGTTATGGTAATGAACAAAGTCAAAAACCCATGTTCAACAACCTACCACAACAATGAGATGGGGATAAGGGGTGGGGGGAGCCACTAGGCACCAGGGATACATTTTAGTAAAGTTACATAATGGCACTGATATCAGTATGGGGATCAGAGGTTGGGAGAAATCACTAGACACCAGAGTACATTTTACTTAAGTACCATGATGGCACCAACATCAAAATGGTGATTGGGGTGGGGGAAATCATTGGACACTAGGGATACATTTTACTTAACTACCACAATGGCACCAACAGCAGGACAGGGATCACAAGATAACAGAGATGTACAACAATGACTACTAAACAGTAAAGCGCCATAATGGTACCAACATTAGAATGGAGATCAAGGGCAAGGAACATACTAGCTACCAGGGTATACTAGACATGTGCTGTTCTAGAACATCAGATATTACAGGGACTGGAGGTGGGGAGAATCATGGGAAGGCAGAGAGGTCAGGGACAGGGAGTGTGTGTTTGTGTGAAGAAGAGTAACTGAGAAGGAATTCCTGTGCCTACATAAGCAGCAGTTTACCACTGCTGACTGCACATCACAGTAGTCACTGTAATCTGAGACATGCAAATTAGCCAATAATGAGGTCTTTCCTCATCACAGCTAACATACCTCTGAATTACAAAATACACTGTCATGGATGTAGGCCCTTTTGACTGTGAGACATATTGAATCCCTGGCAAAGTATGTATCTCTGAGAACATGAACAGCTTGCATAGAGCAACATGGAAAAAGTTATCTGATCTTTAAGGGAATACAAAAAGGGAGAGAATGTGTATCAAAAGAAGTTCTTAATATAAAGCCTGATTTTCAGAGCAGATACCCCAGGAGAGACCTACAGTGAACTAACAGGAGCACCCTCTATAGCTTAATGAGGTGCAAATGATGTCCTCATGAAATGAAAGAAGAAAAAGCAGGGCATGGTTTGAAGTCATGACTTACAACAGTCAGAGCCAGATGTAGTACAAGGCAACCTAGGCCGTTGCCTAGAGCCCATTGGCTGAGGGAGGCCCACTGCAGGGGGACTGCTACAGCATTTAATTTTTAATTAAAAAAAATACTGTTTTAATAGCATTCTTCTTTAAGAAGGCACTCTGCATGTGTACACACATATATCTACAGTTGTGCTGCTTCTCAACACGTGCATATATTTTTTCCTTGCTGCTGCTGCTTCTTTTCCATGTGAGTGGAATTTAAAATTGCTTTTGGGTTCCTTTCCTTCTTCTCCAAACAAAACAGATGCTCTTTCTGGGGACATATCTTACACTGGTAAAGGGTGTGCCTTGTGTGTGTTTGTGAAATGCCCTAATTAGGGAAATCTAGTTAGTTAATCAACTTGCTTAGACTAAAACCTTGTATCTTGACTACAGGAGACAACAGCATCAATCCTCTACACTAACTACTAGACTACTTGAATTTTTCTGTGCATTTTTCATGGAACTGTGAGTTTCAGTGCAATTTTCAGGAAATGTGAGTTTCAATGCATTTTCAAGGAATTGTCAGTTTTAAGGGAAGTGAAGTTTACTGTTGCTCATGCTACGTCTGTTTTCAATATGCAAATGTTTTCTTTAGCAAATAGTCACCAGTATTTGTGCTATAAAGTTTGAAAGCAGTGTTAGTACCACAACAGGTAGTATACTTGCTTTTGATGTAGAAGGCTGTGGATTCTATTCCCAACCCATGTAGATGGATTGCTGATACTGCTGTGTACTTTAAGCAGGGGGATACGGGTAGTACAGTCCTGAGTGTCTCCTATTTTGGATGAGATACCTAGTAGCTATGAATCTGTTGTCAGTTTACCAGCCATTGCTTATTTTTAATATATTACCAACTTACCATTTTATTTATTGTAACATGAGGCAATTTATTCTTCATGGGCAACAGGTATTGAATTTGCAGATGAAACAATGACGTAAAGTTGTTCACCAGCAGCAATCGCTTCATTAGTAACAGATTTCTTAAATGTGGAATTATTCAGATGCCTTTTATTTCTGCAGAGATTATGCATATTGACTGATATTGATGGATTGTAATGAAGTGTGAGTGGCATTTTATGGTTGAAATGTTCTGAATTGGGTAGTTTCATCACTATTGATTCATAAGTTTTGCTTCATTACTTAATGGAAAAAATATTCAAAATGACACATTTAAAACACACTATAACAATTAGTGCTGTATAATACAAGGAATATAATTTATTACAAACAGGAAGGTGAATCAAAGAACACATGCATGCACGCATTGTCCTAAAAATGTGTGCAAGGAGACTATGGTTTGAAAACAGCCCAAAAGTAAAATTAATCTGCCAATGGCCAGATACATTTTCTTTGAATGCCGGTTTCAATGCTATTTCGAGAGCAGAGAAGTTTATTGCTCACACTAAGTCTGTTTTCATTCTGAGGCTGTATAGTTTTGTTTAACAAATGGCTACCAGTGTTTGTGTTATAAAATTTGAAATAACAGTTTTAAATTAAAATCCAAGTATCTGTAATCGTTGTACAAGTAATGAGGAAAATAGTAAGCCCACTGACAGGTTTGAAAAGGAACAGCCAGGTGATGGCATACTGTAATGGCTGCGGGAGGGAGGGAGGTTGCTGCAGGGCTGCTCATTCCATTACCCTGCCTAGGGCCCCATTTGACTATGATCTGGCTCTGGCTTCAGTTAATCAGATTATACCACAACAATATCACCTAACAACACAATAACATAACAGCATTTGTGTGGTTCGCCCATAGCCATTAACACAATGTCTGGTAAATGCACAACCAAAATGTTGTCTCCATTTAATTCAGTCTAAATTCCAGCTGCTGCCTAGCCTCTCACCCTGAAAGCTAAACCAGATCTCATCACAGAAAAGGAGGAGAGGTTGACATAATGGTTAAATTCTTTACCTCAAAGTTACAAGGTGAGAATTTGATATTCTGACCTTTGGTTAAAGGATTGCAATAGTCTGCAGACTGATAGCCTAGTATATATCCAATCTGCCGTGACAAAGAAAGTCTTGCCATGGTTTCAAATGCTGTTTCTGATGGACAGATTCTCTAAGTTTTGCATGTGAAGAAAAAGTATGACAACAAAAATCAGTAAATTGTTTTGTCCCAAGGTGAGTGAAAGAACCTGTATCTGTAGCAGAGAAATGCAATGGTTTATCATAAAAGACATATCCTAGTAGTTTATATTTCAGTCTTACAATAGGTCTCCATTGTGAAGGCAAACTCAGCTCTGACAATAGTTAGAATGCCTTACTTCTACCATATTGGCTAAAAGAACAACCTTCAGACAGCACCCCAGCAGTTCCTTTCGCATCTGCAACAGCAGACTGAGGGGCAAAAGTCCTAAGGTACAGATTCTACATGGTTCTTCTTGTCTGGCAATGTTTTTTTTTTTGCAATTCCAAAGCAAAGTTCATTGCAGCAGCAGAAGTACCTTATCTTCAGAAAGACTCCATTTTGAACAAAATAGGCAGCTTACCAAAGTAAAGTAATATGAACATTATTAGATATATCATGAATGTTAACAGAACAAGCAGAGGAAAGCACCTCAATAGCAGGCAACTCCTCTGCACTAGAAACAAATGTCATCATGCAACTCTCCTAACGTGGTGTAGAGTTGTCTTTTCAATTAACAATACCATGCTTTGTCTAAACTTCACTGGACTGTGATACTGTGGCATGCAGTAATGGAATCTTCCCAGTCTTTTGGCCAAACTTCTCCTTAGTCACTATAAACAGAACTTTAGGCCTCCCCCTGAAAATTGTCTATGTCTGGAGAGAATAGCCAAAGTAACATTCAACCAACCAATAAATCAGTAAATAAACAAACAAACAAATCCCGTGTGTCTGATCCCTTACCTACTTTGCATTTCTTTGGAATTCCCAGCCTTCCCAGCTTCAGACTTGTGATTTAAAAGCCTCTTTCAACATGTTCCTGAAATACAACTTTTACAGGTAGGTTTGCCTTATCCCTCATTGACCACTATTATAAATTATATAAATCGTCAAGACATATGGCTTTATAGCTTTAACTTCACCAGATGTACTTTTTTAAGCTTTAATTGTTTTTACTGTTTTAATCAGAACTGCTGTTCTTATTTGTTGTGTGTTTATCACTGTCAAAATTCTTAGAGTTAAGTACTTTAATAAATAAATGTTAATTAGATGTTGCATTGTAACTGGACAGTAAGATTAGAGTGCATAATGATGATAGTTGGATGGATGTGGTGGTCTCAGACATGTGGACTGGTCAGCAGTGAGATATGATTTGGCTACAAGGGTGAATAGATAGGCAGCAGCTGGAATTTAATGCAAAACATGCAAGACTAATTACTTTGGTGAGGACTAGGAATTTATAGAAACTATATATGCTTTCAGAAATGGCATTAGGAAAGGCACAGCAGGAAAACAATCAATGTGATCAAACTCATTTCTAGGATGGATCATGCAACAGAGTACATAAGGAATGATTATATTCTTGTTTTTCATCTCAGCTATTTTCTGTATTTCCTTGGGCTAATGCTGAAGTTGTTCTATTGTGATCAGTGCCCTGGCTAACAAATTTAAATGCATACATACATATATATGTAAATAGATGAACAAACAGACAGGTCATGAATAAAAGCCAAGAGGAGCTAGTGTACACAGTTCAGGGAAAAGATTCCACAGATGTTGAGTTCTTCCTTCCATTATACAAAATACTGGTAAATGAATCATCCCAAGTGCTATATATGGAAATAACACTCTATCAAGGATAAGGGGGAAGGGTGGAGAAAAAGAGAAACTGCGGATAATGGTGATTTATCCATGGATAGCAAGATCTGCTACATGCATGATATATGTGCATGTGTGTGCATGAATATGTGTGTGTGTGTGTGTATGGTTTCACTTCAGAATCTCGAGCTACTGAAATATCGAACTTCAGTATCTCGAGATCGAAGTGTCGAAACTGCACTTGTGTGAAACTGCAGAATACCCAGTGTGGAAATGACGAATGCAGAAGTGTCGAATCCGCGGTATGGATGTAACTGGAAAGTCAGGTAAGTGATGTTTTACTAGGGGTTTTGGGTAGGGATTTTAGTCTGTGTGAGTGTGTTTGGAGTTTTGAGGTATGGGTTGTGGTAGGTAAGATTGTGAATAGTGTCAAAGTGTTGTGAGTGGTGGTATTTGTACGTATGTGATGTGTGTTTGTGCAAGGGGAGTGTAGAATGTGTAGTGGTGTTTTTTGTGTGTTTGTGTTTTTAGTGCAACCTCGGAGTTAGTATATATATGTAGTGGGGTTGTGGGGGGTGCAGGGGGGCTTGCTTATATGTAGGGTTAGTGCTTGTGTTTGTTTAGTTGGTTTATTGTGTAGGGAGGAAGGTGTATGTGTGCTTGTATGTGTGTGGAGTGTGTATGTGGGTAGCCACAAATTTGAATTCCGCGCTTTTGGGGTTTCGGGTTTTTCAGTTTTTGGCTTTACAGTCCCAAGATACTGAATTTCAGTATTTCGGAATTATAAAGTGAAACTATATATGAAATATATATATATATATATATATATATATATATAT